>NC_083652.1:20186567-20256567 GCF_963576545.1 Limanda limanda
CGGCCTCTGATTTCACCACCTGGAATGGATCTGTGAATATTATCAGTGACACATTCAGTTTGGATTCATCTGATAAACAATTTTCCTCGGATGTTGTTTTGAGAATGTGAAGAGAAAGTGGTGTAATCAGCCGTGGTTATCAGGACAGGGTCATTTCCCTTACACTATTTAAAGGGGCCTCCTGTCCCCCCCCCCCCCTTTTCTAACCACAATGTGTTCTCTTTAAGGATTCTGGGAATCCACGCCGCTACACACACGCCTCTGACACCCCACCCTGTCCTGAGAGTCCCTCGACAGTATCCGCATACGTCAACACTGATGGGTAAACAAATCCACGTGCCACCGCGACGATTACCCTCCCCCCCCCCCTGTCCCATGGGAGCTTCTGACTGAAAAGTTTAACGGCTAAAAGCGTTTTCATGAACTACATAGCTGAAACCTTAAATAGTGGTATTGATGTAAATGATGTAAAGGTGAAGAGTGATAATGTTTTCTGAATTAAATCAAACGGCAATGTAAGCGTTCTACAACCGTCCCCTTATGAAACCACATTTAAATTCACTAGATCCTGTTTTTTCATATGGTTCTGCACCAAATTGCACACAGTGATAAAAATCAGTTGCCTTAACATTCCCATTTTTTTTTTTTTTTTTGTGATCAAATTTTTATTGGGATTTGAAGGACAACATCATCATCATTCAACAGCGCATAAATAAAGTAATTACCGTATACAAACATAAGTATACCCATGTACTCACACACACAGATACACACATACACGCCGGATAATAATAAAATGAAAACATAAAAATAAAATAGAACGATATAACTGAAGATAAATGTATAGCAAAAATTAAGTACAATATATATAATGTCATAAAAGCAAAAGGAAAAAGGTGCCATTGAAGTGTAACCTAGTTAGATCTATCAAATGTTTAGATTCCGTCCACAATTTGCAGTACACAGTAAAACATAAACAGGAAACATAAACATTCCCATTTTTTTTATATCAAGATCCATGAATCATTCTCTGAGAAATTAACAGAAATGTTGAAAAATCAAAGAATTCTAGAAAACAAACAAACCCTGGCTCCGTCCTCTGATCCAAAACATTTTTGGGATTTTTGTGTAGTCCTGCAAACTAGCATACAAATGCACACACAGGAGGTAAAAAAAGGGGGAATCCTGTAAGTGTAAATACAAAAAATGTACATGAAACACACTGATGCACATAGATGAAAGAAAACTTGTATTGTTTTCACACAAACAAACCCGCAAACAGACGTATACTGTCTATAGACGTAAAGTGTTGAAGGACGCCAAAGATATTGTTCCAAGATTGAGGAAATCCTTCCAAGACAAACAGCATGTAGAATCTACAGCAAAGTGACAGTGTGGAAAACACATATGGATTCTCATCTGCTCACAGTATCACTACATTGTGTGTCATGTGTGCTTCCGTGTGTCCAGAGATACACAGAACGTATATGTATGTATGTATGTCAGAGAGAATTGTCATGTTGGAGATGTGGGCAGTGATTCAGATTTCACCTGCATCGTCCACTTTCCTTTGCACCTTTGTTTTTTTGAATCTAAAGAGAGACCAGTACCTGAGGATCCACAACACTGTTGGGATGAAGATGCTGTGACATTTCTTACTGTTTTAGGCCATAAAGAATATGTTTTTTTTCTACTTCTACTTCCATCTGGTTTCCAAGCTCAGCCCCTCAACACTGCCAACCCTTCCCGACAATTTGATTATCCTCTTGCATTCGCAGTCTTTGACCAGCCCTGGCCGGTAAACTGTGCCTATGCGGTTCTATGAAAGTCCAGCTTGTTTTTTTTAAAGGTGATTTTAAAGCGATTAGAAAACACCTCAAATCGGTCTCTAAGCCGAGCTACAGGAGACTAAACAGACTCCCCACAGATCTGAAAAGCAACTTACAAAACCACACCGGCACCTCAACCCCACTGGCACCACCTTCCTTTTTTCCGTTTTTTCACATTTGTTTTTCTCTTTTTTCTCAATCCCAATTTAACAAGTCTGTGAGCTGCAAGCACCGGCCAGGCTTGTGGCTGAGATACGAGCGTGTGATGGACGTGGGGTTGCCTCTGCCATGTACCCAGACTGCTGGGCTCACAGTGGGGAAGTATCCGTTTACCCGGGGTCTCCCCCACTCATTCTGGTCTGGAAGGATGCCTGTAAAGCCAACGGGAGGGAGGGTGTGTGGGCGGTGGGAGTATATGCCGTTTCCATTACGACTGCTGCGCCTCTGAAACACTAGAAGTCTCATTTTGGGGATCCAATTTTATTAAATCAACCGTGCGACAACGTCAGGCTGTCTCCACAGCACGAGCAGGTACGGGTGGGTGGGGGGGGGGGGGGGGTGTGAGGTGTGTAGACAAAGTGCTCTTTGAGTTGTGCGGTCAGGCGCCACGCCAGACACCTTTCCACACCTAGCACTTGGGGAGCCCTGTTGAGAGCATGAGCCGAGCCGTTACCATTATTGCACTCAACACGTGGCCAAGAGGCTGCGCTACCAAGGACTCATTTCAAGTGTGTCTATGCATGCGTGTGTGTGTGTTTTTTAAGGTTGAATGTTTTTGCTTCTGTGGGTATTAGGGTTGCAAAATTCCGGGAATATTCAAAGTTGGAAACTTTCCATGGGAATTAACGGGAATAAACAGGAATAAACGGGAATAAACGGGAATAAACGGGAATATACGGGAATTAACGGGAATTAACGGGAATAAACTGAAAATGTTGTGGGTAATTTATACTAACTGTATTTACCTTGTCATATACAGACATAAATATAAACATTTTGTTTTGTTAAAAGCTGATTTGAGCCCTGAGGAAACTTTGGGCACTTGACTATATGCTTCTGCATCGTGGTGTCATTCTTAACATAGGTCTTTGCACAGTATTTGCAAATGTACACAGCCTTTCCTTCTACATTGGATGGGGTGAAATGTCTCCACACATGAGATAGTGCATGTGGCATTGTTCTGTAGAATAAGATGAGAAAAAAGTTTGTAAAAAAACACTAATGCAATGCCAGAGATATAAATAGTGAGCCAAACAATTGGAATCGTCTGTAAAAATATTTTTTAATACAACAATTGATGGAACTTACCTGACTAGTCCTTCACACTACAGCAGGCCTCAATAGCCCTGCTGTAGAGTGAAGCATGCTGGGAGTTATCTGTGCATGTGATGGAAGAATGCACAGTGGAGGGTTGAAACTCAACGTGCAGCGTGTGCTGCATTCCATACATCTTTAAAATAGAGTTTTGAATGATGTTTTTATTGCTCAGCGTTTAATTTGCGATTTTTTTTCAAAATTCCCGAGCTAAACTTCCAATGGAAAGTTTCCGGAAAGTTTCCGGAAATTTACCGGAAACTTTCCGCCCCTTTGCAACCCTAGTCGGTATCAAGAATCACAGAACCCTGCCGCTGGGTGAATGTTCTGACTTGTACACGTTCCCGTGCTGCAATTACTCAATGATGAAATATCCAGACAGAAACATAAACGGGACAAACAGGTGACAGTCGTGTGTCTGGCAATCAGCCGCGACACGTGTGTATGTGTGTGTCCAGGGAAAAGCTGAATATGTCAACAGCGCGAGCAAGTCCTCTCTCTCGACAGAATAATTGATAGCCTGCAAATCAAAATGAAAGCCCAAGTAAATAAATAAGGCCCGAGATTATTTATTTGATTTCGGGGAAGCTGGAGCTATAACTCATGTCTCATTGGAGTTGGCGCCGCTGGTGCTGTGGTTTCCAACACGCCGGGAGCCTCCTCCCCACCGAGCGCCGCTCTGCTCAGACTCAAGACTCAGCTTACAACAAAACACACAACTGCTAACACCCTGCAAAGCACGGGCAGAGACAGGTCAGGCGTGCACGTTCAGGTTTGGCTCACAGCGTTAGTGAAACCACTTGGAGGCAATGGGGGGGTCATATAACAGTTGATAAAACCAAAAGGTCACAATTTATTATGTACTGTTGAGGTCTAGATTCAGGAGAGAGGATTTCAGCTGTACACATGGTTTTATTCACACGTTAATGCAGAAAACGGCACAATGCATCAAAGCAGGATAATGAGGCGACGGGATTGGACGGAGCAGTTCAGCCTCTTCACACTCGGCTCCTCACATTCCTTCGTGCTGTCGCTCTGCAACACGAGGGCTGGGAGAAAAGCAGTCTTACTTTTGCTTGGATTCATCCCTCCTTCTTTGGCGCCCGCTCTGCCAGCTGAACAGCGCTACAGGGCGGCTGCCATCTTGGCACGTTGAGTCCTTTGCCGTACAAAATGATTAAAGGCTGATTTTCCTGCTTGGCACAGGCTTTCTCAAACAAGGTGTGTGCTCGTTCACTGCACAGGCCTTAAACAAGCCGGGCCTAATTTAAAGGGGGGGGAGGCAAAGTAAAATAGATTTCCTGCGATGGCGATGTATGAAAAGGAGCTGGCCGCAAATCAACATCGTGTCACAGCCAGATATAATTACTGTAATCTGTTTTAACGTGACCACAAATGCATGAAAACAGGTCAGGACATCTGTGGTGAACACACTCATCAACCCACACATCAGTGTCGTATACAAACTCTGTGACACCTTCTTCTCAACTGGAAGTCAACTAAAGCTCCCTCCAGCACTCAGTGGCTCAACGACACCATGTCTTTCCTAAAGCTGGAAAAGATTAGATATTCGGTGAAAGGTAGCTCTAACAAATTTTATAGTAAGTGGCTTCCCTTTCTTACATTCTTTCACTCTCTCCAGTCTCTGCCCCCTGATTGACGGACCCCCCCCTCTCTCTCTCTCTTTTTTCTCTCTTTCTTCTTCCTTTTTATTCACTCATTCACTCATTTACTTATTCTTTTTTTTTTTTGTGTTTTCTTTTGTTTTTGTTTTTTTGTTTTCCTTTTAATTTATTTATACTGTGCAGCTTTAATACTTAATTATTACTTAATAGAATTTACAGTTATCTATCTTTCATTATTATTATTATTTTCATTGAGATGTGTAATGTATTGTTCGTATGACCACGTTCATGTGGTCCATAAAATAAGAAAAACATTCTAGGAGGAAGACTGTATACCTTACTCTTAATATATATCTATATATATATCTATATATTGTTAATTGTCGGACTGTGATTTTGAGATACCCAATGTAAATTTGACATTGCTTCCTGTTCTACTGTGCCATACCTTCTAATAAAAATATAAAAAAAAAAAAAACAACTCTGTGACTCCAACATGCGGAAATACCTTTCGAGGAAACAGTTATGACACTTAACCGAAGACAATGTGTTTACAAATGAGCTTCACACGCTTGTGGGCGCTGGTGTCAGGCTCCGTGACGTGACATCGCACGCCGGGTAGAGACGGACCACTGAAAAGAGCAGTTGCCGTGGTGATCTGCACACGCACGTTAACGCTACACGCACCTGCGGCCAAACATTCAGAGACCAACAGACAAACACTCGCACGCACAGAACACACTCAGTCCAAGTGGCGATACTTCCCCGGGCGAGCCGGCCCCCTCTGGATAACAATAGGATCCATTCTGCACCGTCCCCTCTGCACCGCTCGCCATCCTCCCTCCCTCCGCTCCATGCTTATGACTAATGACCTCGGGGTAGGGGTGAGTTAGGGGTGAAGGTGGGGATGGGGGGGGTGGGTTGACGTCACCGAAAAGACACCATCCAGCCTCTGTCAAACCCATAAACTCACTCACAGAATTATGTATTACATTACATTGCATTACATTACATCTAGCTGAAGCTTTTATCCAAAGCGACGAACAATAAGTTTATTCAACCCCGAGGGAACAAACCAAGAACAACAAGGATCAAGAAAGTACAATTTCTTTAAAAATAAAGCAAGACTACAAAGTGCCATTTAAGTGCTCCTAAATTGTTAGTTTAAAAAATTGTTAGTAATTTTTTTTAAATTTTTATTCAAGGTATAGTCGGAAGAGGTATGTGTTTTAAGTTTGCGGCGGAAGATGTGTAAACTTTCTGATGTCCGGATGTCGATGGGGAGCTTATTCCACCGTTTAGGAGCCAGAACAGCAAACAGTCGTGATTTTGATGAGTGTTTAGCCGTTAAGGAGCAACGAGCCGATTGGCCGAAGCAGAGCGGAGTGAACGGGCTGGGGTGTAACGTTTGACCAGGTCCTGGATGTAGACCGGACCGGATCCGTTCACAGCATGGTACGGGAGTACTAATGTTTTGAAGCGGATGCGGGCGGCCACTGGTAGCCAGTGAAGGGAGCGGAGGAGCTCTTACCAAATTAAGATTAAGATACATTTATTTGTCCCAAACACAGGCACACACTGATGCAAGGAGGGAAATGTAACCTCTGCTTTTAACCCATCTGGTGCAGGACCCACAGAGCAGTGAGCAGCCATGTACGGCGCCCGGGGAGCAGATGTTGGGGGAGTAAGGTGCCTTGCTCAGGGGCACTAGACAGGGTAGGGAGAATCCTCTTGGATTTTTTGGACAGATCAATCCAGGTTCGTCTTTTTGTTGTTTCTCCGTGGAGTCGAACCAGAGACGAACCAGAGACCTTGTCTGCCCATAGTCCAAGTTTCTGCCACTAGTCCACCGCCTCTTAAAAGTAGCCCTGTACTAAAGCTTCTGTTCAACAGGATGCTGTATGTTGTGTCTGTAAACAACGCTCTCGCCTGCCAGCATCGATGGCGTCCGATGTCCGTCCGTGAGGAACTCGCAAAGGAAAGTCACGTTTTCCGACAGATGACGGATCGTTCGCCCGGGCGACATTTTGCCGCCTCAGTGAGCAGAGCCAGCAAAGCTCTGAACATGTGTCACCGTGAAGAAGACATTCCACATTAGGACCATTAGAGGAGCAGCTAGCCAGTAGCCACACATCTCCCTTTCTATCGAAAAGTACGTTTCCAAATCAAATCCACCGTATCACGTTTCCCTTTCAGAACACTTTAAATAGGCCGCGGGACCGTATAGCTGTCTGAGGGTTAGCGCATGTATCACTCAGCTGGAGGACCCCGGTAGGGGGGGTGGGGGGGTCGGCACGGGGCCAAGCCCATGTTGAGGGGAACATGTGCAGGGTGTGTGGGGGGGAGCTCACAGATGTGGAGGCACTGACGGATGTATCTGGGACAGATGCCGGCTCCGCTCGAGCGTGTGCAGCTGTGCGGACGTGCACACGTGTGTCTTTGTGCTCTTGTGTACAGTGTGCGAGCGTGTGTGTGTGTGTGTACTGTACACAGTCGTCTGTACAGTACGTTTGCTGGTGAGTGCAGAAATACTCGATGTGGTTACATAACACGTTTCTTGACCTCATACCTGATTTTTGGCTCGTCGGTTACATGACAAGGCAGAAAACGACTTCAGAGCTCCCTCACTATTCATTTGCTACGTCACACAAAGTAAAGTGGAGCAGATGAGAAGCTCCGGCTCAGGAGGACAACAAAGCTCCAGAGTGAATCAGAGAGTGAGCACGTGTGATTGGTGGGACTGCGATCACAGTTTGTGTGGGTTCCTGCTCACACGTACGTCGGAGCAACGCTTGGATCCATGTGCGGTTGGAGATAGATAGATAGATAGATAGATAGATAGATAGATAGATAGATAGATAGATAGATAGATAGATAGATAGATAGATAGATAGATAGATAGATAGATAGATAGATAGATAGATGGATGGATGGATGGATGGATGGATGGATGGATGGATGGATGGATGGATGGATGGATGGATGGATGGATGGATGGATGGATGGATGGATGGATGGATGGATGGATGGATGGATGGATGGATGGATGGATGGATGGATGGATGGATGGATAGATAGATAGATAGATAGATAGATAGATAGATAGATAGATAGATAGATAGATAGATAGATAGATAGATAGATAGATAGATAGATAGATAGATAGATAGATAGATAGATAGATAGATAGATAGATAGATAGATAGATAGATAGATAGATAGATAGATAGATAGATAGATAGATAGATAGATAGATAGATAGATAGATAGATAGATAGATAGATAGATAGATAGATAGATAGATAGATAGATAGATAGATAGATAGATTACTTTATTCATCCCCGAAGGGAAATTATGTTGTCATAGCAGCCGGTATATTTGAATACAATAAAATAAAATACAATACAATAGAATAAAATAAAAAAATATTGAGGTAGAAAGAATAAAAAACAGAAACACAAGATAAATAGGTAGATAAGGTGCAGTGGCAAGATGATTGTAATAGTACTGATGATATGATGGTAATGTTATTGTTAGACAGTATATAAAAATAGTACAGTATATATAGTATATAATATAATAAATATATATTTATATATGATAGTAATTATACCAATATAATAGCAGTATATAGTAATAATGGCAGCAACAGTATATATAATAATAATAGTAAATACAATAATAATAATGTACACATGTATAAATATGTGTCTATAGGCTTATATATACAAAGAATATACAGAGAGTATGATATAATATATGATATATAGTAGAGGTATAAACATAAGTATTTGACTATACAATATAATATACTATGAGTGTAAGAATATGTAGACAGAGTGTGCAAAAGCCAATATTATGATGATGATGCAAGCCTTACTAAAGCAAGCTGGTGCAGCTCACGGTCGGGCCCTAATTGAACCCGCCCCCTCCTGCTGCCTGATTGCAAACAGACCCACGCGAGTGTGTGACAGCGCCCCGGCTCTCTCCTTTCCTTTTCCTTCTCTTTCCCTCGGCCCCCCCCCCCGTTCCAGTCGACTCGTTCTAATGAGTTTTGAGACCCGTGTCGTGCACTTTGCTCGCCCACGGTTCTAATGATTACAATTTGTACAGCCGTCTGATTAAGGAAGTGGCCATTCCAGCGCCGTCCCACACCTGAAGTCCTCCCCCACTGGCAAGAGTTTTATGGGCTCAGGCAATGGAGTGTCACTGAGGAATAGCTCTGCACCATCAAAGCTCCAATGATCCTTAGTAGCACATGCATTCATTTTACAACTGGGCAGCGCGGAGAAAACCCCACAATTAAACGTAATATCATTCTCCAGGTGTAGTAAAAAACATTCATTTTGGGAGGCGGAGCTCCGGTTTTGGCATCAGGCACCCGGACAGGAAACAAAACAGATTTTTTTTTTTTTACAGGGCAGGGGCACCAGAAAGGAATTAATAAGTTGAGCGCTGTAATAAACAATTACTTGGATTACACCAGCACAGTGCCCAATGAACACGGCTGTTCCAAACTACACCTGAGTTTGGAACTCAACCAAAGCACGGCCTCAGAGCCGTATTAGAACGCCTCCTCCAGCCAAGAAAACACAAGCTTTCTCAAAGGCTTTCATCACGTTATACTTTATTATATTGAGATCATCGCAATAGGAAGATAAGTAAAGGAATCGGGGGGGTTGGTAACAGACTGTTCCTGAGAGTAAAGAGAAGCGACAGGTTGGGGCGGAAACAAATGAACCAGCGAACTGGTGCGACAGTGGGAGACAGAGGTCTGTGACTCATGATGCTTGTTCAAAGAGCAGAGGATCATCCACAAATAAAGTGCAGGCCGTGCGGTTCCTTGTATTCAGCACAAATGTTCTGTTTCCCTTCCTCCCCCCCCCCAAAGGCCAATAAAGCAAACAGCATGGACTCCACAGTGAAATAACTCAGCCTGAGGAGAACTCTCAAATGAACTACGCCACTCGCCATCACTCATTTTGTTTTCAACACTTTCCTTGACTGGTTCCTCTCCTTCTCATCTGAGTCTTTCGACATCAGGAATCACACAAATAACCGAAAACAGCAAATGAGGCAATAAAGAGATTGTGGATAGAATTTTGTATCTTTTTAAAAAAAACAACCTTTCCTCTGTCCTTCCCTTTCTCTCCTTCCCTGGCCTCCTTCCCTGGCCTCCTTCCCTGGCCTCCTTCCCTGGCCTCCTTCCCGGCCTCTGCCAGTAGGCGTAGAGCTGGAACGCTCCGCTCCTCTCTGCGTAGTCTCTGCTCGCCTGCGAGTCGGAAACCCCGAGACAGAGCCGGGCGGGTTGAGATCAACTTTGGGCCTGAGTCATTATGCCGTTCATGAGCCGTGTCCAAAGCAACAACTTTTACAGCACCTGTAACACGGCAGCTAATCTGTCTGACACCCCTGACCAAATAAACACAGGGAAATGGCCACTCCAAACACACACACACACACACACACACACACACACACACGCACACACACACACGCCGGATTAATTTGGGTTTTGCACATAAGCAGCCGCTGCTCGCACAGAGGGAAAGCCGGTATTGGATTTGCACGCATGAAAACAAGCTTCCCTCGGTGTTTGTTTTAACTTCAGTTGATTACAGGTTTGCTGACCTTTGACCTTCGGGGATGGCTGAGCAAAAAACAGGTTTCACAGGATTGCATGAACGCTCATAATGCCAGGCCCCTCTGTGTCTCCACCGACACACCACCACCTCTGTCTTGCCCATCAGTCAATGCCAGGGCTAATCAGTTAGGATAAATCCAATAAAGCAAAAACACAGACCCCTACATTTAATTACAAGAATTGGGATGTTGGAGGAGAGCACACATACTGGTCCCTTTATCAAGGAGCATTCTGCACTAATTGCAGCCTCTGTGATTATATAATTTAAACCGCATTAGCAGAATAGTGTGCACGACCGGGAGTGAACATAATCTTTCGAGGAAGAGGACATGTATATAATTGGATAATGTTTTGATTCACAGACTGATAAGGAGCCAGAGTTAAGGGAAGCTAACTTCTGCACGTTGGTGGCAATGGCGTACCATGGTCCCCTCATTAGCCGCAGTCAAAGGAGGCCTTGTGGCGGGTTTGCCGTGAGCCGGTGACTGCTGCTCTGTGAGTGAGAGGACAGGAATGATGGCGTTCCCAGGAAGCCGTGGGGTTAAAAGGTCAACGGTGATAAAAGGCACTCAGGGGGCGGATGGTGTAAATTCTTGTAAAAATGCAGTTCGAGTGTCAGACATTTGGGAAGAAAAGGACAAATTTATACAGATACTGAAATTAGAATTTATTTCTGCAAAAAAAAATCACATATGTTTCCTTAATGTGTGTTTTGACTTCTGGATTTTAAAAAGGCCCTTAAGTTTTTTCCAACATTATTTTTCTAAGCCTGACTTTTTTTAGGATCCAAGTGACAACATTGGTATGTGAGAGGTTAAGTTGCAGTTAGTGGTCGACAGCTGACGGAGGAGCCCACCGACGGCTTTGGACGGATCATGTTGTCATGCTTGTAATGTGAAGTTTTCTAGATGGAAACAAATTAACAGGTGCAGAGTCTCTTTATACGTAATCCTGGGCATCTGATCAATGACACTGATTACAGTTGTCAGGAGGTGATCTCTGTTTGCACTGCACGCACGCACATCTGGCACCTTTGTGTTTTTATGCAAACGTCGGGAATTGGCTGCCATCTCGCACTGGAATAACTTTTATGTTGGCTGCTTGCTAACGGATCAAAAAGTGGCATGGGGGGGAAAGTAGAATTACTGCTCTGCGGTTTATATACCTCAGCCAAGCAGGGCAGTTTCAGTGTACTTTTCCTTTTTTTTCCAGATTCATATAAGGTCACAGTGACCTTTACCTTTGACCACTTAAATGTAATCACTTCATCTTTGACTCCAAGTTACAACTGATCAAAATTTGAAGAAATTCCCTGAAATCTGTGTTATACAACATGTTTCTGAGGCCACCGTGACCTTGACCTTTGACGACTGAAATCGAATCAGTCCGAGTGAACATGCGTGTCAAATTTGAAAGAATTCCCTCGAGCTGTTCCTGAGATATTACGTCCACAAGGCAAAACATGTGTCTGAGAGTAAACAGTGACCTTTGACCACCAAAGTCTAAACGGGTCATCCATGAGGCATGTCACATTCATTCAAGAATGGTCACTGTGACCTTGACCTTTGACTTTCAGGCACCAAAATCTAATCAGTCATCCTTTAATGAAATTCTAAAAAGGAATAAAAACAGATATGCAATATATGAGCTATAAATGGCTGTCGGTGTCAGTGTCAAAATGTCAGTGAAAGCTGTTGTGACTTTGTGGAAGTATTGTTTCAGTGCTGCACGCATATCCTTGATTGTTTGTAAATGAGAAACCAATTGGAGATTATGAACCAATATTAATGTCTGTTGAAATGAAAAGTGAATAGAGGCTACAGCGAACACAACAGTTAAGACCAGTGTACAGGCAGTGTTGTGTGGGCTCTGCTGGAAAAGTGGGAAAAGTGTCAAATCAACTTTTGTACAGGGGAACAATGTGTTCCATCTTTCAGCCAGGACGATAGAACATATTTTGGGGAGCCCCTAATGTATAAACCCCTTAGAATATGTTCACATATTTATTTAACACTTCTGCTTATTTATGGTCCGTGAGTGGCTCAGGAGGTACAGCGGGTCATCCAGTTCAATGTCTTTCTGCATGCTTAAGTGTCCTTGAGCGAAATATCAAGATGTAAACAACATGAAAGATGTTTATTTGTATACATTTTAAACCATATGACCGGTTTTGCCTCCTTTATATAAAAGTATGATTTGAGTGTAAAAGTAACATTTTTAGCCTAGTTGGTTACCATAGTTCCAAATGGCCTTGGAAAACGCCTAGACATGCCCTCAGGAAAAAATCTGTGAAATATTCATTTTCTGTGGTATTGTTATCAAATTTGAACTTGTGCTAGTCAAGGCTTCATGCTCGGGTCCCAGTGTGTTTTCCAGCTCATAAGTCCCAGCTAGAGTCATCTGCAGGCATCTGTTTAACAAAAAATATTCAGGCGGAAATAAAAACCTTCTACTTCACTGTGTTCCAACTGCTATTACTCAATGTCAGTAGCACCTAGACTGATTCTGACTGTTGGGGGGGAAAGTTCAGAATGTTACCTTTCAAAGAGACCAAGATCGTGCATGTACTCCAAATGGTTCAAGAACAGCTTTCAATTTACATTCGGTACTCCTCAGACAGGCATTTTAGGCGAATCTCACCCGCTGCTTAAGAGGGTCTACACATATTTTCACCATGTCAACACAGAATAATAATGATACTTTTAATGGATGAATCTACATGAGAACTTTTCACAGACCCGCAGCAGTGCACCACAGATCCTCATGTGGGAATCACTGACCTGATGCAACGCTTGTTCAAAAAGGACAATAATGCTCATAGCTGCTGTATCATCATAGTTTATATTCCTTTACACATAAGTGAGTAAAATTCTAACTTCACTTTGACTTTAGAAGTCTTTGTCGGTTGTAAGTGAAGTTTAAAACAAATATAAATAATGTACTCTAACTGTTGCTGCATAGAAACGTGAGTTAAATCAGTTCAGAGGAGAAGTGTAAATTCATACCAACAAATGTGAATTGTTCAGATTTGACTGTGATTTTTAAACTCCCTGTAATACTGAAAACAGGAGACCCCAGGAGACTCATGAGTGTGTTAGGATCCGGTACTTATAAACAAATCAAAATGAAAAGTATGATCCTGATGATGATGGTGATGATGATGCTGCAATGGGACTACAGTGCTGACGGACTGGGAGGATTTCTCAGTCCCAGTGAGAGGAGCAGAGAGGCCCTGCAGGCGGAAGTGTGGGTGATCGGCCAGAGGACCAGGACATTTGGTCAGGGTCGAGGGTCATCTCACCCCCATCTCCGCTCCCCCGCACTGCTGCACACAGGAAGCCGGAATCAACACACACACACACACACACAAACACAGAAGCGAGCGTGCACACACACGTGTACAGACACGCACAGAGAGCGAGGAGAAAACAAGTCCTGGTGGCTCGTCCAGGCCTGACCCGGTAACAGTCCCCCTGCAGCAGCCGTGTCCTCGGCACTGGGATGACCTGCTCCTGGATCTCGTAAACACAGGCCACCCAGAGAGAGAGAGAGAGAGGTAGGCGTGGGGTGGTGGCGGTGGCGGTGGGGGGGGGGGCTCGCACTAGCCTGGAGGCTGCTCTCCACTGGCCAACTGTCATGTCCTGTGACCTGACCTGCCAGACCCAGAGCTGTAATAACAGACACACACACACACGAGGATGTTTTCTGTAACTGAAGCTCTCAAAGTTTCCTGAAGGTTTTTTTTTTTTTCAGCGGGACAATATAATAGGAGCACTTCTGGTAATGAGACACGCGTAAGGCTTCATTTCACAGGCTATGAGGAAGTGGTTTAACGTCAAACGTGCTAGAAACTTTGCTGACTGATCAGCATGACAGGCGGCCCAGACTCTAGTTCCTCCTCGGACGATCATGTAAATATCCAGTCGGGTGAATGAGGAAGTGCACTTAATACCTGGGCTGCATTTGCACACCATGATTCTGCTAATAGGGCAAGGCTGGCGATCTCTCTCACACACACACACACACACACACACACACTCAGTGACATTTGCATATAACTTTGCACATATCGGGACTTTGCTTATTTGATCCGTGTGCACAGCGAACTGGCCCCGTGTTCCAAACGTGCAGCTGAACAGGAAGCTGCCGGGCCGAGCCACACGTGAACGACTGCGACTGGTGCCGCCGGGTTTTCAGAAGTTACCAAATGAATCACAAATGTTCCTTCAGCTTACAAAAACAGCTCTAAATGGCTCCTTTCAAGCAAACTTTTCTTGCTTGTCCAGAGTTGGAAAACAGAGGTTGCTGTGGGACAGAGCATTGATTATGTGCAGGATGTGTTTGGTACCGAAAGATGTTTGGGGGTGGGGGGGGCTGTTAGAAGAAATAACAGTGTGATGACTGTTTCCGAATCCCACCCCAGACACAGACCTTCATTAATGACCAGAGGTCTGGTCATGAACTTGTGTCCTGGTCAAAGAAGGAACTCATTGGTGGCGAAAAAAAAAAGTGAGAGAAAAAGTCACTTAATAACTTCTCTCACTTCTCAAAGAAGCCACTGAATGCAATCGATTATGTTCCTGTTGATTGTGTTGGTGTGTTCCTTTGAGGACCATCCTCATTTAACTCATTAGAGCCTCAGCCAACTTGTGTGTGTGTGTGTGTGAGTGTGTGCATTTGGTTGTGAGGAGCGCCAGATGTGTCGGGCACCTGTAGCGTGCTGTCAACGCCGAAGAGAGGAACCCAGCGGCAAGCAGGACAGTAGAGCCTGTCTGGGTGGACACAGATGCACAGGGTCACACAGGGCGGCCATTGTGCAGACGCCATTTATGCACAGACACTCACACACATGCACGGACACACCTGGGATGGGAGGCTGCAGCAAAGTGCCACTGTGTGTTGAGCTGAATCAGAGAGACAGCTGCTGACTTGCTGTCGGGTTCCAGCAGCAGAGCAGTCGACACTGGCTGTGAGACCGGAGAGGTCAGGCAGCGGCTCAGACGACTGTCCGTCCCGTGTGCCCTCACAGCAGATTCTCAATACGACAGGTCAATATTTATTGATGGATAATAATGTCATCCGGTGAGAAAGGACAGAAAATGAAGAGGAAGCATCGCTGCATCTTCTGCAACAATTTATAAGGCCATGCTTGGGCTACTGCCATCATATATTTGTAATTTAATCACACAGAAAAGTGTTGCTTCTTACAGTCTGCGCTCAAACAATCAGATGCTTTTGTTAGTTCCATTGGCCCGCACTGAATCAGGAAAAAGGGCATTCGTCCACTCTGCTCCCACCACATGGAATTGGCTGCAAAAAGATTTTAAATTAACCGAAATGATTTCTTTGGACGCTTTTAAATCTACGATGAGATCATTTCAGACCACTTCTTTTACTTGCAGATGTTTTTTATGAATTTTAATTTATTTGTAACTGTTTTTTATCATTTTAATTTCTGTTTATATGTTGTGAGTGTAATATTGTGAGTGTACATATGTTATTTGTTGCTGCCTTTTGGCCAGGACTCCCTCGAAAAAGAGGTTTTTAATCTCAATGGGACTTTCCTGGTTAAATAAAGGTCAAATAAAAAAAAAAAACAAACAAGACAAACAGACAAAAATGGCTACTTGTGTCATAGGCACGTATCAGAAGTGTGGACTTAAGACTCAACCCCAACTTTATCACAAAGACCAATAACTCTGTGGTAAAAGTCACCATGAATCAGTTCGATAGCAGCCGATCCTCTACACCCAGCCGTGCAGGAGGAAGAGCAACCGGATTATTAAAGACCCCCTTCACCCTTGCCATAAACATTTCTGCCTGCTGCCGTCTGGCTGACGGTACCGCAGCATCCGGGCCCGCACCACCAGGCTCAGAGACAGTTTCATCCCCCAGGCCATAAGACTTTTATACTCCTCTGAACTGCCTATTTGCACCAGCACCGTAATAAGCATACTTGAATATTTGCACAACTGCACAAATTGAACTATTGTTGTTCTATTTTTCTCTTCATCTGTAAAGATATATATTTAGATATATATATTTTATTTTTTTAATTTAAATTTTTGATATTCTATATTATTGTTATTCTATTTTATTCTTTTTTATTCTATTTTATACTATTTCTATTTTATTTTTTTGGGTTGAAATTACTGAGCATTGCTTAAAGAGAGCCTGTGACCCAAGTATTTCATTGACAGTGACTGGTTCATGTTATCTCCGTGCATTTGACAATAAAAATCTTGAATCTTGAATCTTGATCCCATTGCTCGAGTTGGAGACACAAACTCTCACAGTGCACACATCTGCAGAAAACAAATAACGACTTGTTCAGGATGTGGAATGCAAAGTTTAGGACTTGGACTTGCCTTGGGAGTTAAATGTATTGATTTGAAACTTGACATATGATACAGCCCAGTGCAGTCGCTGGATCCATGTCCCCACTCGCAGACTTCAGCCAAAAGCGTTCCAGCCATCTAATTTCCACGGGCAACAGTCCTCGTCTCTGAGAAAGTATGTTTAAATTGTTTTCCCAATTACGTTGTGGTTGCGAGTGAAATCTTCGCCTGGATTGTGTTCAGAGGGAATGTTTTCTTCAGACGTTGCATTTATGTAACTCGGCAGAGTCACAGGAAGGTGACAAGGCAGATGGGGGGTGCAGCGTGCAGAACTTTGACAAAAGAGACCGACTTTGCATGCAGAGTCCAGCCTCGGTGAAGATTATAGAAATATAGTGGTTAATGTTAATTGGTATAGAAAAAGTCAGTGACATACCAAACCGTGAGCTCTCCGTAAGTTTAACCAAATGCAAATGTAACCATAAAAAAGTTGAATAATGCTACTGTCCCTCAGTGCAGACATTTTACTGCACTTTGTTATTTTGTTGGATAACCAAAGAAATACAAAACATATTACATTGCATTGATGTAATTTCTAAGAAACAGGGTCAGGGACAAACATTGTTTTCCAACGTAGACTCATGCATATAAAGATGGACATGACGGATCCCCTAAAGTGAAGCCAAAGCAACTCTATCACTCCCTGGTGGCTGGCAGCAGTATAGCTCATAAATATCGCCTCTTCCTTGTTAGTGGATGGGACGTGGACCGAACTTGAAAGTCAAAATACATGTGAGATCATTTCTTCAAAAAGATGCTTTCTGTCATTAGTTGTAGTTCTCACAATGATGTTTGTTTAAGTGCTTATTTTGCTTTAGGTTTGGTTATGCTATAAAAAAATGGGGTCATTATAGACTTGATACAAATAAACTTGATTGATGATAGGTCAAGTGTGTGTCTAGGTGTTGCTCCATCCCCCAAATCACCACTGCACAGAGTCTGTCTTCACAAGGGCAATATGGCAGCGTTCGTATCTGGGATATTTTGGTTTAATTTCCTGGATAGTGGGAGGAAGTGGAGACAAATCATCCATCTTTTGTTCACAGTGGTTTCCAAAAACTGTCTCTTCTGCAATGTTGGTCTTTTGATCACTTGACAGGAAAGTCCCATTGCTTAAGATTCTATTGTGTCAGTTGAATACTGATGATCATACGATTTTATTAGATTTTTATTAGTTTTTTATTTGATCTATTTTTGGTTGGAGGCTTGTTTACCCAAATCCCCTAAAACTATTTACGAACAGTCTGTAACAAATACTGCTTCAGCAAATCCCTGAGTCGTACGTGCATCACCTCATTAACATGTTATGGAAGAAAAATATATTTTGCTAAGCATGGTGAAGACTTTAGGCAGGTTTTACACAAACTCTATTAATTCCATTCCAAACCAGAGGCCATTTTCTCTTCTTTGTAAACTGATCAGCAAGTTAAACTAATCCAATGATGCTAATCTTTGCACAAAACTGAAAGATAATTAATGTAGAACAAAAGTTCAACGAATTGCTATGATACAAATCTGATGATAGATAAGCAGGGATGTTTGCTGGTTGGAGGGTTGATGATGATGATGATGTGCAGACGAGATCTGATCAGAAGTCAGATTATGCCAAATGCTAAATTCTTCCCGATCGTAGCAGTTGAGGCTGGATGATAACAACATTCCTCCAGAGCTCGATGCCCAGTTTAAAAATGCAGATGTCAGATAGTCACCCCCCCGGTCCCTCCAACCCTTCCTCTCCTCCGCTCTTGATGTCTCCTCTTTGATTTATTCATTTTCATGTTGTCGAGCTACACAGGACAATGGTGTCTTTCATAACCGGGACTGTGTTCCCACTACCAGCACCCTGCAGTCCTCCATCCACCAGGCCTCTCTGATGTGACCTGGTCATGGAGAACTGGTTCTACTTGGGAAGGAAACACAGATAGAGAAATTCTATAGGGTCAGAGTCAGTAGATACTGTATATTTATATATATATCACAGTATATACATGTTAATCCAGCATTCAAAACAGCAACAGTGCAGATTACTTGCGAAAATACTGTTTTTAGATCTTGATATCCAAAATATCCTAAACTGGGCCAAGTAATAAAACTAAATCCACAGAAAACCCAAACATCCGTGTTGTTATTTCTTTCATTTTGCTGGGATGGGAGCATTTCCTGTATTTAAGAACAAGCTGGTCAAATTGCACATGGATATCAGAAGTATAAGGGACTGTTTCAGCGGAAGTTAAAAGAGATGTTAGAGGTCCCCCATGTGTAGTCATGTTTTGTCCGCGAACAAAAAAGGATTAACCCCTCCCCCAAAGAGAACAAAAAAACTGAAACGCTTAAGTTTTCTGTAAATTTCAGATGAAGCCACTGGTGTGGGAGGAAAATGTGGAATGAGAAAAGAGGGACAAGAGCTGGAGGGAATGAAGGAGGAGAGGGGAGTGCAGGCAAGTGAGGAGGAGGGGTGAGCAGAGGTCACGCTGCCTCCCCCTGTACTTGCCCTCCGAGGTGCAGGGAGGCCGACTGCACAGAGAAGGTTCCTGCTCAGAGAGACAGCCTTTCTGTTCTCTAGGCCCTCACTAATGCAATTGAAAGAAATTAGTATAATTGTGCTCCATATTGCAGATTGAGGAGGCAATGTGGCCCGTGGGACGAGAGCAGGGGAGGGCGAGTCAGCGTGGGTATTTGCTGACGGGAATAACTAATTCATCAGCTACTTTTGCCATTTATCAGAGTACATTCTTGCATTTACGACATTACGGCTAATCAAATAAAGAGGTCCTGGAATGCGGCATCTCTTTCTCAAAATGCGATTCTGCTAATGCGAAAATGTCTCCTGCTCCGTCCGACTCTGCTGCAGCTGCCTTGCCCACCCGCTACCCGCCGCGCCGGGCAGAGGAGCTTCTCCCGAGCGCCTGAGTCATCTCGCCTGCCCCAGCGTCCCCGTGGAGTCAGAGCCAACTCCAGTGCCATTGTCTTCCATCGAGAAACACAGCTGCACATACGCCGAAACACATGTGCGAGCGCTGCGGAGGACAGATCAATCACACCAGTCCCCCTCCGAGACACACGTCCCCGAAGTTTGACACATTTTTGGAAGAAAGCTGTCCAAAAAAAGAAATTATACAAAACCGATCCTTGTCAATAACTTATTTCCGTACTCGACGTTGGCTCTGGACTTCTGAAGAAAAGGCACACAGGGTTCTTCCAAGCCCAAACCAGAAGTATGCATTCTGTTTCCGCAGTTTGACTGAACATGGTTTCAGGGCCTCGATCCACCGATGAATATGCAACTGTGACGGAGTTCCTGTATCAAGGGGTCGGAATAAGGTGCAGCACGACAGGAAAACACATCTTGGGGTACGAATATAAAATTAGATGGACATATAACGATATCCAGATGATTTGCAGGAACTGATGAGGTCAGAGCAAGTGTGATAATGTGACCTTGAAACACACTTGAGGGAGACCTCCTCTTCCTCGGGCCGTCCGTCCGGGGCCCCGCCCTGAATGGATGGAGGGAGCGGTGGGGGGTGGAAGAACCCGGTTTGATCCTTTGCTCCTGAGAGCATCAGGCCTTAACATCATCTATATCCTGTTTGAGGAAAGCAGCCTTTTGAAACCCATCTGTTCATAGCTCCCAATGGCATCATCAAAGTCGCGGATGAGACAAGAGCATGTGAGAGAGGAAGAGTCCACAAACCAGCAGCTGCTTTTTCACATCAGAGATTCTGAATTTGTAACTAAGATCATCAGGAACAAAGTTAAGAAGAGGATGAAAAGCTGAATCATGTATAAATATCTGCAACGGGAGATAAAATAAACAAATGAAGGGGAATTCTTAGGCAGCCACAGAGCTGATGTCCACCCACTTGTCATGCATTCACTATTTTCCTTTGGGGAGTTAAGAGGTCAAACACCAGATGATGCCTGGCTTTGGTCTGTTATTATATGCTTACATCATGTGTGTTGTATGGATGTCACAAGAGTCAACCCACGCATGAACCCACACACAAGGAAGAGAGGACGACTGCATTCAATCTGTTGAAAGTTATCGCCTCAAACAAGTGGTTTTAAAGTTAGAACATAATTACATTCAGAGAAGCAGGATAAAAGGCCAGAGGGAGGAACGGGCGACAAATCCAAATATGACCAAAAAAAATGTTCTACTGAGTCTGAATGAACCAGATTGGTCCTGGAAAAAAGAAACAAAGCATTGTGACAGAGGATATTAAAATCTGATCTCCTCTTCTTTTATGATTTCAAACACATTTACAAAAAGGACACAGTGAAACTGGCATTTTGACATTTTCTTATGCAATGTGATGCATTAATACATCATCATCATTTGAATATTGCTCATTGTGTTACAATGATACTGTACAGAAATAGAAATGACAGAAAAAATATTATTGATTCAATGATTCATCATTTCTACAGTGGAAAAGTATATTTTTAAATGTCAATCAATCATGTTACAAATATCGCAAAGCCATGACTATTAGTTTTAAAAACATCGCTAACAATAATCATTAAATCATTCCAATAAACATTAATTGCAACAAAAAGTTTCAGAATGCTTTAACTGCTCGTCAGTGAAAGAAACTGATTCGCGAGGAGATTTACACTGGAGATTTGCGGCAGTGCAAGTGTAATAAAAAGTTTTGTGACCATAAAGGAAAAAAAAAAAAGATTGTCAAGGTTGTCGAGACACATAATGTGGGCCGTTAATCAGCCGCCGAGCGGAGGGAGGCGACTCCCTCAGGAAGCAATTAGCTATGTTGGACCAGTTGCTAATAAAACACTTGGGTTACAAGCTACCCACAGCCCTGCCAGGCCAGGGGACCCTCGGCGGTGTGTGTCTGTCTGTCTTACTGTGTGTGTGTGTGTGTGTGTGTGTGTGTGTGTGTGTGTGTGTGTGTGTGTGTGTGTGTGTGTGTGTGTGTGTGTGTGTGTGTGTGTGTGTGTGGTGTTTGAGGCCCAACAGGTAGAGAAAGCTACAGTAGCAGCAGCTGGCACGGCTATGTCACCTTCATACGCTGTCAACGCCATTCTTTATCCCATAATCTATATTTTGAGCATCAGACACATCCTCTGAAGACTTGTGGCTGTAAAAAGTTTGTCGATTTGTCGGCTGGAATTTGTTTTCACAGAGAAAAACAACATCGACAGAAATGTCTCAAACCTCCACTTGACTAGAAGTGCATTCCTTCGCCAAGGTTAATCTCACTGAAGCAATTCTTCCCATTAATCATCTAGACTGTGGTGGCCCAACATATTCTAATTTGTCCTGCCACAGTTGATAATGATGTGAAAATATGAATAGTTACACTTCTTATTATAGCATAGGAGATCTGTAACTAGGTGTTTTTATGCATTGTATAGCTGAGTGCATTCAAAGTTCATGGATCCGCCATTCGGATCTGCTCCTAAGTCCGTCTGGTACTTTTTGCATAATCCCGCAAATTAAACACACAGACAGACAAACTAAGTGTTAACCTAACCAGCCTGGTGGACGTAATAAGAACATTATTCAGAAAAATGATTTTATTGGCCTCAATAAAAGTCTCATTTCATCGCATTTCTTCACTTCCATCGCATCAAATGAAAATCTAACCGAGTCAAAGGCATAAAATGAGAATAAGCTGAATTTGAGGAGGATTTAATGGAAGGCAATGAACCGTGTGTCCATGATGGGAAGCAGCCATTGTCCCCATTGTCCAGAATAAGGCAGCCAGCAGCCACTAAGAGGATCCCAGAAACCTCCTCCTGTGGTGGGGCGACCGCATCGTTACATTAGGTTTCAGCTCAGCATCCGCGGCCAAAGCCCAGATACTAGACACAACAAAACCAGCCAGTTGGAGGAAACAAAGCCCGAGAAAACGCCACTTCAAACTCTTCCCCCCGGAGGGAGAGACGGAGAGAGAGGGGATCGGGAGAGAGAGGGGAGAAAGAGAAGAGAGAAAAGGAGGAGGAGGTGGTGGTGGATGTAAGTGGAAGCACATTGACAAGCTGTAGACAGCAGACACTTCGCTGCATGTTTATTGTCCAGTCCAGCTTCCAATGTTTAGGAAGGATCTGTTGAAAAGATTGGTTACTGACGATACTCTGGGGACGCTCGACTCCACTTGATGGCTTTTCAGACGGATTAGTCTCCGTCGAAAAGGTCCCATTATTCAGATTTTGCGAAAAGTGTTAACGTGTGAGCATCGTAAACAAAAGCCCATTCGGTGATGAAACGCTGCTTCTCTGCGACGACCAGGCAGCTTGAATGACAGGTCGGCTACTGTAAGAGGTTCAACATTTACGGCGTCTAATACGTGACGTAAAACTGAATTCGATGACACATCTCACGCTTGTTATCACCGTTTTTCATTTCACCGGCTCCATTACACTTGAAGCCTGCGCGCTTTCAGAGAGAAATGAGATCTGAGGTGAAGTCATGGGGACTTAATTTAAACTGTGATTTTATGTCAAGGAATTAAGAACCACTGCTGTCTGCAGATTTAAAAAAACTAAAGAAGCTGGATTAAGTTCGTGTTGAAACATCGAAGGTCTTTTATTTTGGCGTGTTGCACAAATTAGGCTGCTTCGGGAGTTGGGGCACTCTGGAGGAAATAAGCAATGTGGAAAACTCTGAGGCAGTAGTGCAATGAAATCAAGGGTTTGACGTCTCGAGGAAAGTCACAGAAGTCAATTCCAATGATTACCGACAAACATGAAGCGTTTCAGACGTACCGGCCAAATGCAATTTGTCATAGCAGACTCACACGAGTACTAAGGGGAGTGTATACAAATCAGAGGGCTCCAACTCAGTGCAAATTAAATCTGGAGTCCTCCAGGGAACTGACAATAATTCAAAATAAAAAGAACTGAAAGAACCAGGGTTCACAGGAATAATCATAATTCAAGTAGTTCAGACGTTCACAAGTGACCTGGCAGACCGACAGAGCGACAGGCTACTGCTGGACAACTCCTCTGTTTACCATCACTTGACCAGATTCAATTATTACCCGTTTCCAGGGCAACAAACACAAGTAACCCTGAGTCACAGGGAGCATCTCTCTTGCTGTGGTGTGAAGCTATTTGTTGTGTAGCTCATGTATGTTTGACTGCACATGGAAACCGAGGTGTGTCTGCGCGGCCAGATTTTCACACGCACTGTGTGGTCCTGCCTCCAGAGGTGAGGAGGAGAAGAACCTCACCCTTCGTCAACAGAACCGGAGAGTGTGATCTCGGCGGAGCGCTGATTCGCTTTTCCCATGAATGACTCAACGTGGAGGGAGAGACGAGCGAGGGGGAGAGAGAGGGAGGGAGAGAGAGAGAGGGAGATGGAGTCTCTGCTCTATCAGACCTGAGGGAGCCAATGGCCGGGCGAGATATTCCCAAGCAGGGCGGGTTTCAAAAGAACCGATGAGTCAGCGAATCTGAGCGAGGGATTGCAATCACTCTGTCAATAGGCGGATGATTTACGATGGAAAAACAGTGGAAACGGTCTGATGTCCGAGGATGAGAGGAGTGTGAGTGTGGGGGGGGGGGGAAGACCCGAGGAGCGGCGAGAGCAGAGGGGGGGGGGGGGGAGGGGAGGATCCGGGGGAATTCTGTGTCCACATGCAGTCCTTTTCTCTTTTTTGTTTTTATTTGGTTCATCACCGAAGCAATTTAGGTCAGGCATGCCCTCCTCCTCCTCCTCCTCCTCCTCCTCCTCCTCCTCCTCCTCCTCCTCCTCCTCCTCCTCCTCCTCCTCCTCCTCCTCCTCCTCCTCCTCCTCCTCCTCCTCCTCCCCTGGCCTGAGGGTCTCCCCAGTGCACATGTTCGCTCGGCGGCCAGCTTACAGCGATTAGCGAGGCCTTCCTCTCTGACAGGTGCACCGTCACGCTCTCACAGGCTCAACCCACACTACACACACACACACACACACACACACACACACACACACACACACACACACACACACCCGCTCCACCACAACAGATACACGACTTACTTCCCTCAGACAACTTTGTGTTTCCATGAAGACAAACCCCCCAAAAAAACAGGCTTTCATTCACACAAAGTGATAGATAAGGCAGTCAATCTAACTGTTCACTTTTACAAGGTTGATTAGGTGAGAGACAGATGTTAGAGACTACTTCTAATAATTGCATAGGAGATCTGTAACTAGGTGTTTTGATGCATTGTATAACTCTGTGCATTCAAAGTTCATGGATCCGCCATTCGGATCTGCTCCTAAATCCATATGGTACTTTTTGCATAATCCCGCAAATTAAACACACAGACAGACAAACTAAGTGTTAACCTAACCAGCCTGGTGACTTAATAAGAACATAGACTATATATTAATGTCCATTTCATTTCAGATGATGGTTTTGTATTTAAGTTTTGATAAAACAGCTCAATACATCTTCCACAATTTATAGCTGTTGGGTTTACCACAGTCAGTGTCATTTCCTCCAGAGGACTCGCACATGGCCAACGTAAATTACCAACTTGAAAGTGAAAACGTCCAAATAAACCAGATATTAGACAGACCACATGATGTTTTTTAGAGTTCCGCGAAAACTTAAAGAACTCGCTGCTTTGTCTTTTGCTTCGATTTTTGATCGGGCCGTAATTACTTTCAGTCACAGGGAATCAACTTTTGGTTTTTACAGTTGTAAGCACTTAGGGGAAATTATGCTCCTGGCACCTGAATTCCACTGTGGCACATGCTCCGCTTCCCAGGTCCACACCAGTCTGATCGAAAAAACACCGGCAGCAGCGGCGGCAGCAGCGGCGTGGCAGCCTCAGTGTTTGGCAGGCGAACGCTGAGCAGCAAATGCCGAGAAAAGTCATAAGAACTGTTTCAAAAAAAGAAAGTCCAGACATGTCGTCTTGTCTGCTTTTCTATTTATTTCCTAGATTTAGGGTGTAATGTAATATTTCTCACAGGGGACGTGGGTGTAAAATCTTTATGGGTCAGAAATTAAAATAGGAATCACAGTGATTTAAAATAGAAAGAATAATAGTGTTAAAGTCCAAACGATGAGATGAAAAAAGGTGCCAACCAGAAAGAAATAACTCAGTAAACTCTGGTATTTACTGAGCTTGTGTTATTAGCTTCTCTGTGTGTGGAGTACAGATTAAGACTGACAAGCAAAGACAGGTTACCTTGGTTTATGAAACACTGAACGGTTTCCGGCTGAAGCTCATTTCTAATCTTCTGCTACGTACAGAACCATCCAGACCAATCAGGTCGTCTGGGAAGAAGCTTCTCTCGTGTTCTCCAGAGTCAGAAACATGGAGAAGCAACGTTCAGTTCCCACTGCAGGTCTGCTGCAACAATTATGTCTTTTAATGCTGAACACTTTCCTGTTTGCCTTTGATTATATCAATGATCATACACTTTATCTATTTTTTTATTATTATTATTATTTTATTTAATTTATAAATTTATTGCAGTTTTTGTCCTAATGCCTTTGATATGTTATGTAAAGCACTTTGCACTTGTTGTTGAAATGTGCTAATTAAACTTGTCGTGCAACTGCCCTGGCCTAATTTTTTTTTGAGTGTGTGTGTGTGTGTGTGTGTGTGTGTGTGTTTGTGTGAGAGTGGGTGCTCTGTCTACAGGTGGGGATCCCTTGGATACAGCTCATCATAAAAAGTTGGTCGCATTATCGTCGTATTCCACATGAACCCGACCCAGTAAAAGCTCCTCGACTGAAACTGTTGTCAACTTGTTGTTTTGTTCGCTGTCATCGCTTAAAATAAAAGTGATGATGTTGACGGGAACTTTAGAGTGCATCTTTCAACATGGAGGACTATTCTTACAGTATAATTTGCATATTTATACACTTTACATATATTCTTCTACCATTTACATTCTCTGTAATTTACGAACAGTAAGCCCATAGTTCCGAGGAGAGGAATCGATTCACTTGTTTAGAATTGCTCTGATCAGTTAGCTGAACGTGTCGCACTTCAAAATGCTCAAAGGTCCTGAGGTGCAACACGTGAGGGCTTCGATGCCTCTGGATGCAAATGTTCACTTTTGCATCTTATTTTTGCATTAAAAAAATTTCCCCAGTTTGCTGTGACAGCATGTGTACAGGGGTTAAGGGCAGAAAAGAGAGAGTGGCAGCTTTGAATAACCAAATAAGTCCGGTTCAGCTCCGTGCATCTTTAATACGGCCCAGGCCTCCTTTCAATGCAAAGCAGCCCACATGTTATGTGACTGCTGGAAAATAGGGAAATGAACGGTGCAGATATGACAGTTAGCTGCGCCCGACTTTCAAGCTTTACTTCCCTGTTCTGCTCCGAGTTCAGTTTAGCTGTTTGCATGATGTTTTTTTTTCCTCTCACACAACATTTCAAGTGGAGACGTGGTCACAAAACTGATGAACAAGAATTAGGCGATAATAATATGATAGAAAGATTAAGATACATTTATTTGTCCCAAACACATGCACAGACATGCACAAGCAAACTGATGCAAGGAGGGAAATTTAACCTCTGCTTTTAACCCATCTGGTGCAGGACACACAGAGCAGTGAGCAGCCATGTACGGCGCCCGGGGAGCAGATGTTGGGGGAGTAAGGTGCCTTGCTCAGGGGCACTAGACAGGGTAGGGATTTGTATTTTTGGACAGATCAATCCAGGTTCATCTTTTTGTTGTTTCTCCGTGGAGTCGAACCAGAGACCAACCAGAGACCTTTTCTACCCATAGTCCAAGTTTCTGCCACTAGTGCACCACCTCTCCAAGAATTAGGCGATAATGATATGAAAGAAAGACAACTTTATGTAAAATGTTGCACACTTTCTGTCTCATGCACACACATAAACGCACAAAAACTATATAACTATATAACTTTTAATGTATCAACTTTTTTATTGTACCCTCGGCACCATTGAAAATGAGGGTCTTATCCCTCAATGTGTCTTCCGAGGCTTAAATAAATATTCAATCAATATATTAGAACTTAGACGAGATATTCTATCTTGTTTGTGTTGTTGTGTAAACACCCCCTCCCCCGGCTCTGAGCCCGAACCCCCCCCCCCCCCCCAGCTGTGTCCCGGGGAGGCGAAACCCAAACCATGAGTGCCGAGAGCCCTCTCAACTCCTCACCCTCTCAACACATCCTCAGCATTACCCTTTGAAAATAAACCACGCCGGCAAGCCCCCCCCAAACCCCCCCGGTCTGAAAACTCGCGCCTCATGTGTGAGCACACATGCCCCCCACACTCCACTGGGAGCTCTTCAGGGAGAGAGAGAGAGACTTCTTCTCTGCCGCTGTTCCAAGGAAGCAGATGTGAGAATGGCGGCAAACCGGCGCTCGGCTGCTTCACGAGTCAAAATGTGGAGAGCATTACTGTCGCAGCGCGGACGTGGAGGAGGTGAGAGGTGCTGCGTCTTCTGCAGTTGCCCAGAACTCGGTTCAGATGACGCAGCGCAAAAAAGCCGAAAGCATCTGCTCGGTGCCATATCAACAGCATCTGGCTTCGTTTTGTCAAACTTCAGAAACGTGGGTTGGACGCAGATTGCCGGCGCTTAGACAAATCGAACATGACAAATAAACTGATGTAAATGTATGTAAATGACAGTGATGGGAGAGTTTAATTGGCCACAAGACAAAAAAACACAGGAAAACCACTGAAACAATAACATCCAGCCGCCCACGAGCGAAGCACTGAGTTGATGAAATATATTTTTTTGTGATTTGATATAGACCAGTGACACGTTCTCGCAACTTTCCACACTCTGGAACATGTGGAGGGATGCGGCTCCAGATGGCTGCAAGTCAGTGTTTTTCTGAGATCCACCTCCTAATGATGATCTCTCTCTCGCACTTCCACACAAACTGTAATTTGAGCAACAGAGGAGCCCAGACTGAGCCAGAACGTGTTGTTTTCCCACTTTATATCACATGAGCCACGGGGTGACGGAAAATGAACAACAACCTGGAGAGTGGGAGCTGTGTCTCCCCCCCCCCCCCGGGCGCAGGAGGCAGCGAGTGACAGAGCTGTGATGGAGGCGATATCAAGTCACTGCACTCAGAGCTTCAGCCACATGACTTGAAAATAACCACTAACCTACCAATAGAGCTGAAGTCAATGACAGGTTGATAATTTCCGGTGACATATTGCCGGTGTCTTGCTTTGAGATGCGTGTTGAGGGAAATTAACATGTGACCTGATCGAAGGCCAACAGAGTCAAGAAAAAAAAGAAGAAACGTTTTCCCTACAGAAAATATCAGATGATCAAGATCTTAAATCTAAGTTCCTGGGAAAACACTAGGGTTGCAAAATTCTGGGAATATTCAAATTTGGAAACTTTCCAATGGAATTAACGGGAATTAACG
The DNA here is from genome assembly GCF_963576545.1 of Limanda limanda. Classification (NCBI taxonomy): domain Eukaryota; kingdom Metazoa; phylum Chordata; class Actinopteri; order Pleuronectiformes; family Pleuronectidae; genus Limanda; species Limanda limanda. The sequence goes on from NC_083652.1 coordinate 20,215,708, forward strand.
GGAATATACGGGAATATACAGGAATTAACGGGAATACTATACTAACTGTATTTACTTTGTCATATACAGACATAAATATAAACATTTTGTTTTGTCATAGGCTGATTTGAGCCCTGAGGAAACTTTGGGCACTTGACTATATGCTTCTGCATCGTCGTGTCATTCTTAACATAGGTCTTTGCACAGTATTGGCAAATGTACACAGCCTTTCCTTCTACATTGGATGGGGTGAAATGTCTCCACACATGAGATAGTGCACGTGGCATTGTTCTGTAGAATAAGATGAGAAAAAAGTTTGTAAAAAAACACTAATGCAATGCCAGAGATATAAATAGTTAGACAACTAATTGGAATCGTCTGTAAACATATTTTACAATTGATGGATAAATGAATGGAAATAGGCTAGATGAACAGATGAACGATCCTCAATCAGCATGCTAATATATTTTCCCCAGTAATATCATGGAAACGTACCTGACTAGTCCTGCACTCTACAGCAGGCCTCAGTAGCCCTGCTGTAGAGTGAAGGATGCTGGGAGTTATCTGTGCATGTGATGGAAGAATGCACAGTGGAGGGTTGAAACTCAACGTGAAGCGTGTGCTGTATTACATACATCTTTAAAATAGAGTTTTGAATTATGTTTTTATTGCTCAGCGTTGAATTTTTTTTCAAAATTCCCAACATTTCCGAGCTAAACTTCCCAGGGAAACCTTCCGTCCCTTTGCCGCCCTAGCAAACACCGATAGTGGTGGCAGAAAAACATTCTATGACTCAGTGCTGACTGTCTGTCACACACAAGTCTCTACGAGTGACAGTGATGTCCTCCAGCCTCTCAGGGCAGGAATACTAAGCGCTCCAGACACTGGGCCCTTTCATGGTACAGCCCCGTAGGGCACAGTGTGTATGAAATGACATTCACGCGTTTTTTCGGGGAGGGACAGACGGACTTATTATCAACACGGACGAATTATCGCACATGAAGGGAGACGGGTATGCCGAGGTGTGGGGGAGGGAGACGACGTGCGTCAAAACTCTCATTAAGGGCACAGAGAGACTTCAGTAACAGAGGCATGATTTAAAAAGCCGAAGCATGGTTCACAGAGCCCACAGTTTCCCACACTGCCCGTACTCCTTCGCAATGCCATCTGCATATTGCTTTTATGATTATCAAAAAGCTCGTTTATAGGACATGACGGCAGAGGGAGAGAACATATGGGACAATCCTCCATATTTTAGTTTGAAAAACAGAAAGCAGCTTGTTGGGAGATGAAGCGGATTGAGGGTTGAGATGATAAAGCAAAGTGGGAACATTGTTTCTCATTTTTTTTAACTTCAACTCTACATTTCCTTTTTATTCCAAATTTTAGGACAATGACCATTTGCATGTGTGCGTTTCATGTCACCTTGGTTGGGCATCGTGTCCTCTGCAGAGGTGACATGTGATCCACCTCGACGGGAACAAGATCACATGACCTCCTGCCCCGACTTCCTCTCCTCTCTTTCATTCCTCGCCCCTCTCCATCTCCCACCACCTCTCCGAGCTGCGCAAAGCCGGATGAGGCTCGTCTTACCCACGTCCAGGACTCCAGCGTCTTGGCAGCACGCTGACCTGTTAACATCTCCACTTGGCAAAGCCGACAGGAGCGTCCTCTGCTTCCTGCAGCGCTCGCCACCGCCGCCGCTGTTCGAAATCACAGAACCAGATTTCTCGGAAATCATCAGAGAGACTCGGCGAGGCAGCGCTCGAGGCTATGTTTGTGTGTCACTTTAATTATTTGTGCTGCTTTTCTAACTTCTTGCCAACAATCTCCCAGCGTATGAATGATTCCAGTGATGCGCTCTTGATTGAGTGGGCAGCATCACCACTGAGGCAATCGTTTGACATGTGCATATGGCTGTATTGCTGTTTTGTGGGTGTTACTGTGTTTGTATTTTGACGTGGTATAATGTTTGTTTGTGTGTGTGTGCTCGAGTGAGGTGGGGCAACTCTTGTCGGTGTGTGTGTGTGTGTGTGTGTGTGTGTGTGTGTGGGTGGGGGGAGGGAGGCACAGCTCTGCAGCCTGATATTCTGGGAACGGCAGGGTAGCGTTGTTGACCCACCTGCTCCCTTCTCTCTTCAGCTGGATCTAGTCGGATTTCAGCAGCTGCATCCCCTCACAAAGCACCTCTTTGTAATCTTCCCAAGGCGCACGAATACAACTGCAACCAGGAGAGGAGAGGAGGAAGGAGGAGGGAAGATGGACAGCGGAGACAAAGAGAAGGGAAGGGGCGGTAACTCTCCTGCTCGGTGTGCGACGGTTTTAACTGGCAGATCGCAGGCTACTGTATCTTTAAGTAAAGTTACAAACGGTAGCAGGAGTCCGGCCTCGGGGGCCAGAGAATCCTCTCACACGCAGGGACACAAAAAATTGACACGACTGCACACTCACACCTGTGCACCAACACTATATGCATCATGCACGGTTTAACAGGCAACTGTTATTTCAATCGGCGGCTTCAGCCACATGACTCGAAAATAACCACTAACCTACCAACAGAGCTGAAGTCAATGACAGATTGACAATTTCCGGTGACATATTGCCGGTGTTTTGCTTTGAGATGCGAGCCGGGGGAAAATGAACATGTGACCCGATGGAAGGCCAACAGAGTCGAGGAAAAAAAAAAGAAAAAACGTTTTCCCTACAGAAAATATCAGATGATCAAGATCTTAAATCTAAGTTCCTGGGAAAACACTAGGGTTGCAAAATTCTGGGAATATTCAAATTTGGAAACTTTCCAATGGAATTAACGGGAATATAAGGTGTGCGACAGTTTTACTGGCAGATCGCAGGCTACTGTATCTTTAAGTAAAGTTACAAACGGTAGCAGGAGTCCGGCCTCGGTGTCAGAGAATCCTCTCACACGCAGGGACACAAAATTGACACGACTGCACACTCACACCTGTGCACAAACACTATATGCATCATGCACGGTTTAACAGGCAACTGTTATTTCAATCGGCGGCTTGAAAGATGTACACATGTGTAGAGCATATTTGCAAATTAATTAAACAAGCTGCGTCACGGAGAGAAAGTGACAACAGCTGAAGAAGAAGTGAGGCCCATTTGTTTCCAATCAGTGACATTTCTTCTCCGGCCCTCTCAGCTGCAGAGGATCATCACGCCTCTGGAACACGCCGAGTCACAAACATGTCGTTCCACACGTCAGACAAAAGCCAGGTTCCGTCTTAACAGTAGTTTTCGTGGCCACACAAACCCACAACTCTGGAGTCCGCATCCACAAAACAACACCCCCCCCCCCTGTCTCCAGCGATGAGTCCCTGTGGCCCGGACCCAGACTCACTGGTGGCAGAGGAACGTCATTAGGAGATTAACTACAGCGGGCCACTTTACAGCCGTCATAAATAAATACATACATACCTGAGTTTGGGGCCGTAAATGCACCCGCGGAGCAGAAATTGGGCATTTGGGTGGATGGGCGGGGGGGGCGAGGTCGTTGGTTCTGATTCAATTTGTTACCATTTTATCCAAAAGGCATGCGGAGTCATACGTGGAATACTAAAAATGATCTATACGCTGCACATGCCACTTGCTTATATACATATACATCCAAACACAGAATAAAGACGACCTCTCCAATTAATAATAAAATGCAATTCCCTTGACGTTAGACATATTTTAGTCTTGCTTTAAAGAGTCATCATATTGTTGAGGATGAATTTATCTGCAAAAACAACTAAACAGCATTGATTTTGGCTCTGGAATCTTTTTTCTTTTTTTAATGAGAGACCCTATGGCTCAGTAGATTTACATTCTGCGTTAAATTTAGCCAAATCTGTCCCAGGAGGCTTCCATTAGTCCACAAGAGGTGGATGGAGGCTTAATTGAGCTGAAATAAGCAGAAAAGCTGGGTTGAATATGTTTGGTGAAGGTGACTGAACCAAAACACACAGAGAACAGACACACACAGACACACACACACACAGGCACACCGGTTACCAAGGTGAGTGGAATCGAATGTTGTTGATCTGACGATTGATTCCAGCATCCTCAGCCTAGATATGTAATTTCATCTCAGCACTGATCGTCCTCGGAGCTGAGTCAGTGGAGGTTAAACACTCTGAACTTCACCACACTGTCAAACCCAACTGGTCTGAGTCTGTTTGTGCAACAGCAGGTTTTCACTTATCGTGCAGAAAACAAAAAAAACCCGAATCTTTTTCATCGACATTGATCCGAATTAGAGAACATGCGCTGCAGAAGGTGGAGAGGAGAGAGAACTTTCCAAAACAAGCAACTTCCAGGGAAAGTTAAATTCCACTGTGAATGAAAAGGTCAGACTCTGTGGTCCGCTGAAAAGACTCTTTATATCCTTCGTGCCACACAAGTACTTCCGTGTACTCCTTTGTCCCCATGCTGGAGCGCTGCACCTCTTTAAAGGGAACAGGAAGTGACCTCGTGACCTTGCACTCCCACACCAAGTGACCTGAAGCTGTGCACGACCAAACAGCTGTGGCCCAAAACTTCCCACAACAGCCCAATAAACTCAACACAAATAAACAGCTTTTAAGCCTGTTGGACATGCACGTCCATGAATATTGAGTTTTAGAACATAGTACACCTGAAAGAGAGAACACAAGACGAGCTTTCCCTTTGCTGCTTTGCATGTCTACACCAGGCAGGTAAACAGGTGGAAATAGTGAAGTGACTGGAGCAGGAAATTCCAACCAGTGGAAACAGTTTTCAAGTGCTTCCCTCTTTTCCCCACCTGAGTCCGGTGAGGTCTGTGTGACAGTTGGCAGAGAAACCAAACGGCATGCCGTGGAAGTCAAGCCAAACTGAAGGAAGACATATTCATTTAGACATCACACCAGATTAAAGAACAAGATCAAATCCAATAGATCGCGATATTTCAGGATTGAAGAGTCGGAAACACAACAATGCTTTTGAAATGTTCTGCTATTTTCTTTGTGTCTATGTTTGCTTGCTCGTTTGTCTGGTAGTTAGTGGGATTATGCAAAAACTTCTGGATCGATTACCTCGAAACATGGGTCGGAAAAGAAACATTTTGGTTGCGGATCCGGATCACAGGGGGCGCTGACAGGATTTTTTACTTTCTACATTCAACATTCGCAAAACTAACAATGTCCCCAAGAGGAGTGCAAATCTTTTCAACCTTTTATTCCTTAGAATCATCATAATCACTCTCAGCCAACTCAAGAAATTGTGTTTGTACAGTTTTAATAACGGTGGGTTGAGAATGAGTCACACAACCTGATTCATTTCAGCCTTTTTGACAACAGATGTCGTCTGTGTATGTTGCTCATCTCTGTACAAAGTGTCAATGCCTTTTGTTCTGCTCGGTAAAAAGAGATAAAAAGATTTGCTCTGGCTACATAAAAATGTACATGTTTATATATATACACAGGTGCAGTACATTTCTGCAGCTTTAAACAATACTTCAGGCAGAGATGCACATTTGCGTACATGTTTACAATATGTACTAAACTGATGCAATACTCTTTACAGCCATCCCCGGGGTCTTTCACCAGATGCCGAAGCACTAACCAGCTTTTAGTTAGGCAGGAAACCAACCCACATCCAGCCATGGCAACGACTACAGAGCAGTAATATAATATAAAAACATTACACTGTGCATTCAGATGATCACAACGCACACAGCTTCTTCATGTGGCGTCGCAGTAGGTGTGCTGATGTGTTCCTCAGTGTAGTGTTTCTCTCGGAGGTTACAGACAGGCTGGAGACAGACGGACTAACTGCTGCTCGTAAAACATTTGAAAGTCTTGGCTGCTACACCCCGAACGTCTAATTGGAGAATTTGATCCACTCCACCAATAATCATTTTAATAGCTTATAAATTATCCTGCAATGTATGAATTGTACACAAGAGATTTAGGGTTTCACGCCGCGCTGGTCTGTGTACGCACCCGCACAGTTCTTGTGCTCGTAAAAAACACGGGGACATAAAACAGTGCGAATGGCTTTCTTTTTTTTTTTTTTTTTTATTCTTGTTTTAATTATCTGTAAATAAAAACAATCCACCACAGTTATCTCAGCGCTGTGAGGTTGAAGTCCCCGGCAGCCAAAGGAGTCCTCTAAATAGTCTGGCTTTTGTGGAGCAGCCGCCCATTTCCCGTAAAGTCAAGGGATGGGGGGGGGCTCTCTGTACTCTCGCCCGCCCCTGAGCCCTGTCCTGAATGTCTGCGTGTCCCACACCATCTAATTCACAGGCAAAATTGGAGAGATGATTTATGTGAATCGAGGATATAAAAAAAAAAAAAAAAGGAGACAATGTGGAAGACTGAGCACACCGCAGGTTTTATTCGGAACATATGCCGTGAAGATGAGAGGGAAGAAAGATGGGAAGAGGGGGGTGTAGATCAGAAAATGTAAAAAAAGAACCCACACACACACACAGACACACAGAAACACACTCTTGGGATAACTGGAAGAGAAGATCCACCCTGAGAAGTGTCACCCCTGCTGAACATCTTAGCATTCATCCCATACTGTCGGAGAAAAAACAAAAATAAAATACAGGGATGGATTTCCACTGCACATGGAAAACGAAAATGGAGGTTTACTGCTCTGGAAGAACTTTATGTCAACAGCTCAAACTATTACACACTTTACAAATGTGCGCAGTCAGTGTCCTTGCACTTGTTCTCATGCGTGTCACTGAAACAGATACCTCCTGACAGGCTGGCCATCAAAGCTCTGCAGAGAAGCCGGAGGGGGAAACTGCCTTGTTTGGGTTTTTGTTTTTTTTTCCCAAACCTGCTACTACAACAGCTTTCAAAACCTCTCTCTCTCCATAATGTCTAATTCATATGAACACACAGACCGACACAAGCAAAACCGCTGCCTCGAAAAAAAACTGTTATGAGTCGGGGGAGAAAACACAGCGAATAATCTGGAAACACTTGAGCTCTTTTTATACTCCTGACATTAAAAATGAATGTGGCTGAAGGCCAAACACACCCTGAGACGGGTTTTTTCGGGACTAATTGTTTCCTTCAGTCTCATACACTCCCCCTTCAATCTACTCAATACTCGTTTTCCCTTCCCTCCCTCACCGTGGAACCCCTCCCCTATACGTATACTAATAGGTTTAAATAAAACCTGCAATTGGTCCACTAAACCCCTCATTATGGTGTTTTTAATAGAATGAATTTAGGATAGTGTGGGGTCAGGGGGTCAATGGGAGGTCCTAACACGGAGCAGCTGTCATGATGGTTGGATTTGTGATTAGAACCAGTGCAGTCAAACATCCCCGGGTCCTCCAGGGCGCTAAGTAGACAACCTGGAAAACACATTTGGCCTCAGAGCAAAATGGAAAACATCCATGTTTCAGAGGGGGTGAGATGAGTAGAGATGGAACAGAAAGAGGAAAAGGTACATCCATCACTGAGCGTTCGCTTTAATGTGTGTGTGAACCTGACTGGAACAAACCTGGAGATGTTACAACTCCGGCTCTTATAACTTCACCAGAGTTGGGAAATAAATGTTTTGGATTCAAGCACGATTTTTCGAAAGTGGGGCTTTTTAAAAATTCACATTCTACAGTAACTGTAACCAGCTTTTTTCCTCCTTTCCTTCCAGTTGCAATTGCTGCAACTGTAAATTATGCACTAATTACTTTCGATCCGAGTGTGTGAAACCAGCGATAGAAGTGGTCGGGTTGATGTGGTCCAGGGGAGAAATACGGCTTGTTAGCAGCCCAGGAGCTGGTTCCACATGTGGTCAGGCCGTGGTTGGGATTGTCTGGGTGAGCGGGAGGGCATGCCAGTCTCCACAGTTCAGCAAGTTTATACCGACTCAGTGTGCAATCGCTGAGATTATTTAACAGAATGGAGGCCTGCTGGTTGGTGTTAGGACACTGGGGCGGTTTCCACAGTTGTTTCTCATGTGGAAATGTTTGCATAAATCCTATCAGACGTCTTGTGGTGCAGAAACTCTCTCATGCACCGAAACGGAGACTTATATATCAAATATACGATTTGCATGCATGTATTTTGCTGGAAGCAAGTAACAGACATGTCTCCATTAGGTGTTTTATTAACATCATTCTACATCTGAGGCTCTTTTCTATACTGTACAATCCTGTGGCACTTCAACTGCTGAATACATCCCTTCAAATAACTTGGTTGGAGTAGAGTAATGGGCCTAAGTGTGTTAAAACGCAGAATCAGAGACCAAAGGGGGCGAGATTCCTGCGGGTGACTGTGTAATTTAATTTTGTATGCACATTAGAAGCCAGAGTGTAATTTACATGTGGGTTAGAAGTGACTAGGGTGCAGGAGAAAAGAGCGAACATGCTCTGCTAAAGGCCCTGAAGAAATCTGAAAGTCTTTACCCGCTTCTTTCCCTTTGAGATGCCTGTTGCAAACCAAAAAATCATAATCTGAAAATGAAAACCTTCCTTCGTTCTCCGGGACACTTAAGGTTCATGCGTGGTTACCTCTCCTCTGTTGCTCCTTCCTTTTCTAATCAAGAGGCTGCAGAACCCACAAATTATGACCAGAGCTTCTCGCCACAATACACGGAGGCATGGAGGGGGAAGGCTGGAGTCTTTTTAATGTCTGTCTCTTTCTCTCTACCCAGAAAACAGGACTGTTTCACTGTTTTTTGCACGGGAAGTGACAAACAGCTGTCATTCATGCGGATTTTTTCCCAGTGTCACTCTAGCTCACATCAGAATTCCCAAAACATAATCCACAAATTAAGCCCTTTTTGAACTTTGACACATCAGTCTCATTAAGTGTGTTGTTTGTCAGTCTGTCGGCAGGATGCCTCGACCCGGACCAAAGGATTTCTATGAAATATGTTGGGTGGATCAGGGACACTTGATTCATGCTCAATATAGTGATTAAGAGCAGGGACTTCCATCATCACATGTGACACAAACAGAGAACACGATTTAATCTTCTTTAATCTAGTTAGTATTCCCTTCGGAATATTAACAGGATTAGGGAAATCAATTTAATTTGTGTGTAAATGACGGTAATTACGTCTCCTGTGTTACAGCAAATGGATAATTTATTAAGTATTAACGTTTTCTCACGGAGAGTGACACTGTAGCCTCATGTCAGGGCGAGCAAGAGCTGCATTAAATAACTTTCCTAGAACCGATGAGATTGACATGTAATATGTCCAAGTAAAAGTCAAATATTTCAGTTTTTAAAACGTTAGCGCCAAGCGTGTCAAGTTCACACATGCTCAGGCACTGACACAAAAAGATCTACAACTCCACATGTCTGGGATTTAAATGCATACATGCATGTGGAGTAAATACTTTTCCATGTGCGGAGCAGAACGAGAATGAAGCCAGACTTGTTCATGTTTGACAACTCTGCGCTGGCTGTTCTCCCTCTCTCGCCCTCTCGCTTACACACGCGCACTCGCACACACACACACACACACACACACACACACACACACACACACACACACACACACTGAACTTAACCCAAAAGAGAGCCCTTCGACAGCAGCTGCAGGAAAGGAAGAGAGGACTGACCGAACCGAAACTCTGACAGACGGTTAAAACGATTGGTAGTAACTTATTTTGTGTTAAATTATAAAGGAACAGGAGCCAGATGATCCTTTGACATTAAATAAAATGTTATTTTTTTCTAAAACCGTGTCGTTAATCAAAGGAAAAACATGCAAACATCTTACCTTACTGTGCAAAACCATTACATCCTCTGGAGAAATGTAGTTCTCTACCCACAGTTTCTATCATTTTCTCCTCTCCCCTCGGCCACATGCACTGACATTGAGCAAAGCAAACTGGCGTCCTGCACAAACACACCTTGTCTTTTTCATGGGGAGGCCGGTGCACAAAATCATCTGACAATACATCAACACAAAGACAGCATTAACAAAGGTGCTGATTCAATCTATAACCTCTTATCTCTTCTGCTCTTTCTATATTCATTGTTATGAAAACAATGCTTCACTGATGGTGACAAGTGTTTCTGGTGGATCACACATACACGCAATGTTCAGGGCAAATTAACTTCCTCTTCTAAATGCAGACGATTTACCTAAGCTGTAATTGAACTCGCCCGGGTCTGACAGGTCAGAGCTTTCTGTTGTAATAGCAAAATGGCTTTTTGTCAGGAGTCGGTTAAGGTGTTTCCGAGTTATGATAATTTTTAATGTATATTTAGCTCTTTACAGTTATTAACACATGCAGAGTAAAGATCAGATATATAGTCATGGAGGACTTAATATCCTTTAACCTTTAAACATGGTGACATGTTTGTCAATAGATCAATACCTATATTGTTAAACTTTGCAATTAACACATTTGTTAGTCTTACAAAACCCTTTATACTTTACACTAGTTCATTTTCTAATTCTATTATGTAATGCACCATCTCTATCTGATGACCTGTGTTTATTTAAAGGTCAGATATTAAACATCGGTCCTCATGTCACTAAGAAATAGTCCAAATATCTGTTGATGTGTCTTTAAAATGTAATTTTGACATTTGATATAGTCACTATATCTTGATTTTATATAAATATGAATATTCCAGTTTGGGATAAATAAGTATATGTCTATTCATGCACTAATGAAACAATAAAACATAGAAGGCATAATTTCTGAGCTCATATATATCCAGCTCTAGAGAAAGCAGCTTCTTACTTGTCACAATTCTACAACTAGAATTAAAAGCAGACCTTTGTCACTGATGTAGGCAAGAAAAAAAAAGGCTTTTTGTGAGGAGTCGGTTAAGGTGTTTCCGAGTTATGATAATTTTTCTTGTATATTTAGCTCTTTACAGTTATTAACACATGCAGAGTAAAGATCAGATATATACAGTCATGGACGACTTAATATCCTTTATCACCTTTAAACATGGTGTAATGTTTGTCAATAGATCAGACCTGACCTGAACTATATTGTTAAACTTTGCTATTAACACATTTGTTAGTCTTTACAAAACCCTTTATACTTTACACTAGTTAATTTCTAATTATATTATATAATGCACCAACTCTATCTGATGACCTGTGTTTATTTAAAGGTCAGATATTAAACCTCGGTCCTCATGTCACTAAGAAATAGTCCAAATATTTTTTTATGTGTATTTTGACATTTGATTTAGTCACTATATCTTGATTTTATATATATATGAATATTCCAGTTTGAGATCAATAAGTATATGTCTATTCATGCACTAATGAAACATAGAAGGAATAATTTCTGAGCTCATATATAGAGAAAGCAGCATCTTACCTGTCACAATTCTACAACTAGAATTAAAAGCAGACCTTTGTCACCGATGGAGGCAAGAAAAAAAAAAAAAAAAAGGGAGAGAAAATTAAATGAAAGATAATGAAGCCCATTTTAAAACCGGAACCAATGGGGGGAGAGGTGACTGGTTCCAGCCAATCCCACGCAGAAGGTGGGGTGACGATTTTTTAAACTCCCAACTCAAGTCGCAGGAACGCGTCGCTCCGCAGCTCACAGTGTGGAGAGCTGCTTCCAGGACCGCACCTCTCATGACAGCCTCGGGAACCAGGACAGACGCAGACACACAACCAGGAGCAGCGGAGGGAGAACAGCGGAACAGCGGACTCCTGCGCACCGACACGAATAACGGGATTTACTGCTGTGCGTAAAAAGGCGCACTGGGCTCCCTGCTGCGCGCCTCCATCCAGGGGTAAACATTTGATTTCCCTTTTTTGTGTTTTTTAAAAAACTTGGCCATTGCAGCTTGTTCTCGGATCTTCATCCAGCAACAAGATGTTAAAAATGACAGAGGAGCATGACAAGTGCGGGAGCGACCAGCCCTGCAGCCCGTCCGGCACCAGCAGCTCCATGTCCCAGGACGAGTCCGACTCCGACGCGCCGTTCTCCCCGACGGGATCCGACGGGCCCGGGTCGCTGCTCGCCGGCCTGGGCAAGAAGCTGGACTCCGAGGACGACGACCGGTTCCCTGCGTGCATCCGGGACGCGGTGTCTCAGGTGCTGAAGGGATACGACTGGTCCCTGGTGCCGATGCCCGTGCGAGGGAACGGGTCCCTGAAGAGCAAGCCCCACGTCAAGAGACCCATGAACGCGTTCATGGTCTGGGCGCAGGCGGCGAGGAGGAAGCTGGCGGACCAGTACCCGCACCTGCACAACGCCGAGCTCAGCAAGACCCTGGGGAAGCTGTGGCGGTAAGGACACACTGGATACTGTCAATTAATATATAAAAATGAAATAAATAAATAGCATAAATAAATGAAAATAACTGTTTGTCCAAAAGCTGCAGATTTCTACACGTCTCTGTGGATTTCATCAAATTGCAATGAACAATATTTCACTTAACCAGTATGGGCAATTACAGTTAAATATAACATTCATTTGAACAAAGTTCTGGCTTTATGGTTCATGAGCTAGAAGAAGAAAGCAATAAAAGAAAATCTGCATTTTTTTCCCCCTCTTGATAATGAGTCAAAAGCTCCAAAGTCACTCGGAAAACTGAAAGTTACAAAGGGGATTGTGTGTTTAGGGTTTTTTACGTATCCAAAGATTGTTTAAAGTTAAAGATTAAAACTAAAGAAAAAAAAATACATTTTGAAGTCCCCAGATGCAACTGCAGAACCTTGGGGTGCTGTTTCTTTTTAAACCTGTAGCCAAACATTACTGACTCCATCGTTCCAGTTTTAAAATCCAAGCGAGTCAAGCTTGTAAGACTAAGTGGAACTGAATTAATCGTCATGTTTTTAATATTCACCCCCCCCCCCTGTGCAGCTTGCTCTCAGAGAGTGAGAAGAGGCCGTTTGTGGACGAAGCAGAGAGGCTCCGGGTTCAGCACAAGAAGGATCATCCGGACTACAAGTACCAGCCCCGGCGCCGGAAGAACGTGAAACCGGGCCAGAGCGACTCGGACTCCGGAGCGGAGCTGGCACATCACATGTACAAGGCCGAGCCGGGGATGGGGGGGCTGGCAGGGCTGACCGACGGGCACCACCCCACCGAGCACGCAGGTGTGTTTTCAAATCTAACACAAAAACAATATATATCATACATGTGTTTCATTTTAAAACAGTTTCAGGCCACTTGTTTGAATCATCTGTGTGTAACATGCTTTGTTTCTGATGCTGTTTTCCGATCAGGGCAGCCCCACGGCCCCCCGACACCCCCCACTACTCCCAAGACCGATCTGCACCACGGCGTGAAGCAGGATCTGAAGCACGAGGGCCGTCGCCATGTCGACAGCAGCCGGCAAAACATCGACTTCAGCAACGTGGACATCTCCGAGCTCAGCACCGACGTCATCAGCAACATGGAGACCTTCGACGTGCACGAGTTCGACCAGTACCTCCTGCTCAACGGCCACACCTCCGCCTCCTCCGGCCCGCCCGCCGACCACGGCCACGGGCACGGGCAGGCTCCGGCGCCCGGCGGCTCTTACACTTCCTCATACGGCCACGCAGGCGCCACCGGGTCAGCGTGGAGCCGCAAGAGCGCCATGTCCTCCTCCTCCTCCTCCTCCGCCAGCGAGGTGGGCCAGCACCGGCTCCATATTAAAACGGAGCAGCTGAGCCCCAGCCACTACAGCGAGCACTCCCACGGCTCGCCCTCACACGCCGAGTACGGCTCCTACAGCAGCCAGGCGTGCGTCACTTCCGCCGCGTCAGCCGCCTCGGCCGCCGCCTCCTTCTCCAGCTCCCAGTGTGACTATACCGACCTCCAGAGCTCCAACTACTACAACCCGTACTCTGGCTACCCCTCCAGCCTCTACCAGTACCCGTACTTCCACTCCTCCCGGCGGCCCTACGGCAGCCCCATCCTCAACAGTCTGACCATGGCGCCCGCCCACAGCCCCACCGCCTCCAGCTGGGACCAGCCCGTCTACACCACGCTGTCGCGGCCCTGAGGGGACGAGACGCCGTCGGGTCGATACACGAAAAACTCGTTCAGATCGATGCACTGCTAATGAAGGACGTAAGGTGCAGGTGGAAGAGTGTGTTGGGGGGGGGGTAGTGAGTCACCTGTGACCGTTTGAACGCGAAGAGAAACAAATGACAAAAAAAAAAAGTGCCTGCTGATTTTATACAAAGTTATATTGTTGCGGTGAAAAAGACACTTGAGACTTTTTACAGGGACCAATTTGTTGTTGGTGAGCCAAACTCCTCCATGAGGACATGTCACCTACGCCCACTTCCTGTACACCCCCCCCATCTTTCCAGTTAGAGATTTCCCCGAGTTGTGTAGGAGAGGAACGGTTTTGGCCAAAATTGTGATGTGGAGCAGATGGAGAAGCCGACGTATTGGAGAATATACACAGGACCAATTATGTAAATTTGCAGTAAAATTTACATTAATGGCCAGAGCTATATCGCAGCACACTTGTCCATTTGCATTAGTGGACCCGTCTTAACTCAATTGCTCATATGAATCTTACAGTGTCATTTTGGCATAAAAAGTCTTACATGTATTTATGTTCATGCATTATTGGTTTTATTTTATTGTTTTGTTCTCGAGTAGATAACACGTGTAATGTGGGTTTGGTTATTTACAGTACTGTTTGGCTTGTATTGAAAAACACAGTGAGTGAAGTGAAGGACAGCATTTTCGTGTATCATTCCATTGAAGAAGAATTTCCGGTCCAATTTCCAGCCGTTCCTGCGTCTCCGTTTCCCAATCGCAAGAAAGCGGCGCAGGACAGAACAGGTGTCTGGGAGCAATGCTTGGCAAATCGCGATTAGTCATGATCTAGGGTTAAAGGAAATGGGGTAAAATAACACCAGGCGCTGTGAGTGACATGTCAGCTGGAGCTCCTGCACATGTGTACGTACGTGCATCCGGGAGATAAAGTGCAGCTCTACGCGTGAGAGAGGAGTTACACATCCCGGGATATAACACACACACAAGTGAGCCTTACGACCACTTTTATCATTTCAACTTTTTCCGTTATTTAGAGTCGGGTTTAAAGAGGAAATTACGTGTTGGCCCAAATTGATCCGAGCCGTCCCTCACTGCTGCAGTGTCTCGTCAGAAACAACAAAGACGTCTTTGTGCCTTCTAATGCTTATCGTCCGTATTTCAGTATAAGACATTGAATTATTAACAAACATCCGGCAGCACACAATCCACACCAGAAAGTCCCACAGTTAACCCCGCTCCTCTTTATATCCTTTAATTTGACTATATCCTGAATTTTAAATCATTCCTTGGTTTGTCATATGCTGTGAGGCGCTGTATGAGAAACACAAACAGCGCATCGCGGTACAAAGTTTTCTCCACAGAACCGTGTTTTTGTATATTATCCTGGTGCATCATTTGACATCATTCCTTCCAGCCTTGGCTTGTCGTGTTTCGGAGAGAAGCACACCAGAGCATCACGTTCCAGGTTCTGACCACAGAACCGTGTTTTTGTATATTATTCTGGTGTATCATTTGGAGAGAGGCTGTGAAAACTATTGTTCTGTTAACTAGAGTTTCATTCACACATGCACAGCTAACCCATGCGCTGGCCATTTTTTGGTTCAAAATAAAAAATACTGTTCTTGATATTTGTCTACGTCTCTTATTTGAAGTGATGATACGATTTTTATTGGGAATGAATTTGTAAAATAATAATAAATATTCGAATGGTATTTCGCTGAATACCAGCTGTTCATATGAGCCGGGTTGTTTAACATCTGTACCGGGAGCCACAGCTGTGAGGGGAGACCAGTGAGACCTGTATTATTCACAGCTCTCAAACCTCCGATCGTCTTTTTCAAATTAAACCTTAACTGTAAATTTAATTGGACGCTATTGAACTTAGGTGTATTTTGCAAATTACCCTTTAAATGATCCATTGCTGAGGAGCTGAAAAGCTTTTCCTCAGAGAAATAAATAGGTGTCCAAAACCAAAAATGACAAGTTGCTGCTGAAAACGGGCTGAACTCCACGTCCGGTGCTGCTCGCTAAACTTTCCTGACCTTAAGGTGACCTGCGCTTGCCACTTCTTATGTGCCCTTAAACCAAAAAAATAATAAAGTGAAGATGTTTTTCGTCAAACCACTGAAAGGAGAAGAATTCGGGGAGAGAGATCATATCTGCTCTGGTCGGAGAGTGGATGGCTCGAGTTGGCCCTGGCATGCATGCCAAGCAGCCGTCCCTAACCAGCCCAGGGAGAAGCCAAGTGCCAGGGCCGCGCTGCTGAATTTTAATGATTCATTATGCTGTGGAGGGGCCCCATTGTGTCCTTTTATCCGGAGAGCTAGAAAGGAATTAATTGGACAGAAAATGGAAGGGCAAGGGGAACTGACAAGCCATTAAGAGGGTCCTGAATGGACGATTAGATGCACAAGGGGGAGGATTTTTTTATACCCCCCCAATCCCCACTGTCTCATATCACAACGCTCCACAAACAAAAAAACAACAAGAACAACCGACACACAATGACCAGCAGACCGAACTGTAGAAATCATATCAGTGCACATAATCTGTAGATGATAAAAGAAGATAATACCACAGCAGATGGGGTGTGGGTGGCTCAAGAACGACTTGTTGTTTTTCTTCCCTCAAAGTCTTTTCTCTTTTTTTTTTTCTCCACCACCAGTGTTTGCCAAATACTTTCAGGAGGAACTCTTGAGAAAGAACAGGAGTGAATAAAAGTGAAGCAGAAAGGCTCTTCAGGGTGCTCGGGTCCCGTTGCCCTGGAACTCGTCCACAGTTTCTGATTGGCCGTCCCGAGAGCCCTACTGTAAATAGCTGGCGACTGCGAGTTACATAGGCACATTCTACTGAATGAAGGGATGAAAAGGATGAATGAACGAAGGAGGAGAGGGGGCATTTTTTTTTATACGAGAGTTGCAATTTTCGCCTGAGAAAAACATTTCGTCTCCGGAGCCATATGCTCGAATCAGGTGCAATAAAAAGGCTCACACACTCGAGCACGACTTGGATATGAAAATTAAACATGTAATTTACAATAATTTTGAACATTGGCACGCAGAGGCTGTGCTACATTCCAGCTGTCACGTTTATCGTGGACGGAGGGACGGGCGAGCGTTACTGGACCAGGAGAGAGTTAGCGGTCTTGGAAACCGAGAGGGCATGCCGGGTGGGCGGGTGGGCGGGTGTGGGGGGGGGAGGAGAGGCACGACACATCCCACATCCCATTGTTAGGAGCGAGAGGGATAACTCGCCGGGTAATAGTCTCATCCCGTCTAATGAGCCCGGCTGACTCAGGGCATGTTTTCGGGGAAAGAAGAGGGAGAGCTGGGAACTGTGGAGACTCGGAGAGAATGCAGAGGGCTGATTCTGCAAAAGGGAAGTGAAGTGGACATAACGAGCGGTTATCGCCCGTCACTGAGTCGGCCCGGCCTGATCCCGCTCTGATGCGCTCAGGCTTCATCCCGGGTTCAGCTGATGTCTCATCGCTGACTGGCTGCTTCACAGTGAACTGACTTGTAGCGATGAATTCACACTTTATCTGGAAAAAATAGAGAATAAAAACAGTTCCCAGTCCCAAAAATTGATGGATTGTGTGTCCCTCTGTGCTGGGAATTTTAAATTTAATTCCCTGGTGAGGAAATAGACCATCAGACTGAGTGATTAATTCAATGATATCAAAGTATTTAATTAATGGTCAAGAAAACTATTTACAGAGAATAGAGTTGAAAACAAGAGTTTCTGAGCGAGCACTTGGCCAAGTGGGACAGAGCCTTCAACACCACTGCAGGTATCGAGGGTCTGACGATTTGGCTGAGAGAGATGCTGGCTTATATGCATGGCTGAAGGTCACTACGTCATCTTCTGATACCACGCGAGCCTGACGAGTACAGTGGTTGGAACATGTCGGATAAGAGGCAAATGCATCTCCTTCTCCTGAGTGTATAGACATTATACAGAACATCAAATAGTCACAAGGCCATCTATGTGAAAACTAACACATGTTTGCTGGTATCAGGCAGACGCAAACATTACATAGAATTTATAAGGATGTTCTTTAGGTCATTCCAACTGTACTTCGAGCATAGTTATGTAAGAACAGAATGATTGTGTTACATTTCATTAGAGAACAGTTAGATTCAATAATTCCCATGACACCCTCAACATTTGGTGATGCCTGGGTACTTTTACATTACAGAAATGATGGCCTTTTCTCAATTATTTTTTCAAACATAATATGAAATATCCATCATGCAGCTACAGCTTTGACTTCATTCAAATCAAAATGGTATTCATTCTTGAAAAAAATCTGCTCTTGTTTGCTACAGTATCTCCAACAGGTTCCAATGAAAATACATTCAACTACAACTCAGCTGCTCAGCCCAACCAAACGACTTCCTGAGAACTGGTTTTGCCTCCACGCCTCGTTCTTCTCACTAAATAAAGCCGTTCCATTTTATTATTGGTGTCTCCTGTGTTTGCTGGCACGCCGGCCAAGCAAAACAGGGGGGTGGGGTGGGCAGACTGAACCAACATTGACTTGCCCGATTCCACACGGACGGGCCCGCACAGAGAGGGAGGACTGCCAACACTCCCGTCTTTCAAAAAACGCCACTAAATTGATGCTGGCTCCAGCGAGGTCACCTCCGGCCGGCCAGCAGCACTTCCATCAAGCAGTTCATTCGAGGACCTGATCCCAGCTTTGAATCAGTTTGCAGCTGAAAGGAGAGAAGGAAATATGACTTCTTTCAAAAGTATCTGAAGCTACAAAACCAAAGCCTAACAGTTTTTGTTTCACCGTCGATAAAGTTGGAGTTTGTTTGTACTTCTGAAGATTGAAATACATCTTGGTAAATCTGGAAGGATCAGTAAATAAATCTTTGTTCAAACTTTGTGGTCGTGGAATTTAAAAAATCTGCTGCTTCAATCAGGCAGAAAAGAGATAAATCTGATAAATCACTGATTATGGTTGTTTACTGAAAAGATATTCTGACCTCGGTGTTAAACTATTTGTCAATAACACTTAGTGTCTGTTTTAACCTCCAGCCGGGGAAGGATTACTGCATCAGAGAGTCAGAGACTGAGAGGTTATTTCACTGCCTCAGATTAATGATTCGTTTCTGGTACTCAGAAGATGGACATTTGGTAAAATGATTTATGAAACCTATAATTTAATCAAAATTCATCAGCATTGTAGAATGATGATAGTAATTGTGTTTACGAGAAACCTTCACACAAGGTGGAGTGTTTCCAAGTCTTTCTTTTAAAGGCTGGAAATAAATAAATAAAACAAAGCAACAATCTGACATCTGGTCTGTTCTCTGAACAGTTGTCCACAGTCTTTCACTTTCTTTTTTTCATTTGTTCTCTCCTTTTCACTTTTTCTTGGCACTTCTCAATTGTGAATGTGGTGGCAGCATAGCTGCTCATCTTCTTTCCACAGCTCGAGGACTTGTTGATGAGTAACTGTGGCTGTGTTTTCATTGTCACAGCTTTGTGCTTTTGTTGAACTGTGGCTCGGCTCCAGTCCTCTTCTCCATCCTTTCCTTGAAGTTGTCTCATCTCAACCTTTTTCCCTTCACACTTTATGTCTCCCTACGTACTTCTCAAACTGCGCTCAGACTTTTAAGGATTGACAGCAGTGTAACATACTACTTGTCCTCTTTGAAATTCATCATATGGAAACAGTGAACAGTTCTAGATAACGTACGATGATCAAGTTCAGCATATGTTTGAAAATCTTCTAATCACTGATTATGAGAAACCATTCAGATTTTAAGAATGGTTGATGAAATTAAGAATGATAGATGAGCATATCAGCCCCCCCCAGCACTGAGCCACCAGCATGTGCATCCTGTGAGACCCTGGAATGTGGAGTGTGGGCGGAGCATTTGCCACAAATGTGTCGTGCAACTGATGCAGAGGTAGTAGAGGTAGAGACAAAGAGGTAGAGAAAAGAGGAGAAAAAGAACATTGTCAGAATACGAAGAAGCGACGGGAAATGGACAGAAAGGCTGGAGAGTCTCAGGTAGAAAAAAAAACCCAGAAAGAAAAGTGCCTCCCTCCCTTATTTCTCTTGTTTGTGGAGCTGCTTGGCAGAAGGTGCAGAGTGGGACAGCAGGAGCAGAGTTTTAAATGTAGCTCAGCGCTGGCACGGGTGTGTGTGTGTGTGTGTGTGTGTGTGTGTGTGTGTGTGTGAGTGTGTGTGTGTGTGTGTGAGTGCACTCTGTGGGAGCACCAGATCCCGTCGCCCGGTGCAACATGGCGACTCAGACTCAACAGCAGAGCCCCATGACAACCCGTTTAACCACCGCGGTTGGATTGTCTCTCCTCACCAGCTCCATTCTCCCAAGTCCAATATGGTGCAGTGCCATGAGGAATGCATTTGTAAAAAAAAAAAAAAAAAAAAAAGAATAGTACACGTCTGGGTTGCCACACTTTCTCTGGGTTTCTGGGACACACGCAAAAAAAGGAGGGAACACCGCAACATATTAGGTGACCATCGCGATATTTGTTTAATGCGCGTATGATCAGCAACACATGTCCATTCTCTCACACTTGATATCTTTTGTGGTATGACAAAGAGCAGGGTAGTGGGTGGGGGGGGGGAATCGGGAAGAGTTTGTTCTCCCATGTGGTTTTGGCCCGTTGTGAGAGGGTTGGAGCCACGCCACGTCTAACCCTGGTCCAGCCTTTGATATGGATGGGGTTCATTATGTAACTGAATCTGTTGTCAAAAAATAAAACAATATGCATGGGGCCAGCAGGAGAGTGTGTGTGTGCGTGTGTGTGTGTGTGTGCGGACCTGAAATGCAAGTGGATGAAGGAGCACAGCCCTCTCTCACCTTTCCACAGTCCACCGCTCCTCCTTCCAAATGAGCTTCACCCACTGTGATAACAACCACGACCCCCTGACAGGTTTTTCACTTTGCAATTTCTGAAGTGTGTGAGTAAGACAATTAAGCAGCAAAACCTTTTCATCCCCTTCACCTTTTTTTGGCCCTGACACAACTGCGATGAATAAGTGCACAGCCTGAGGTGAGTGGCAGCAGTTGTGTCCAAACTCCCAGAACTGAAAATGGGAAGCATCTAGGGTTGCAAAGGGGCAGAAAGTTTCCGGTAAATTTCTGGAAACTTTCCACGGGAATTTTGACAAAATAAATAAATACGCAAATTAAACGCTGAGCAATAAAAACATCATTCAAAACTCTATTTTAAAGATGTATGGAATGCAGCACACGCTGCACGTTGAGTTTCAACCCTCCACTGTGCATTCTTCCATCACATGCACAGATAACTCCCAGCATCCTTAACTCTACAGCAGGGCTATTGAGGCCTGCTGTAGTGTGCAGGACTAGTCAGGTAAGTTTCCATGATATTACTGGGGAAAATATATTAGCATGCGGATTGAGGATAGTTCATCTGTTCATCTAGCCTATTTCCATTCATTTATCCATCAATTGTAAAATATTTTTACAGACGATTCCAATTGTTTGTCTAACTATTTATATCTCTGGCATTGCATTAGTGTTTTTTTTCAAACTTTTTTCTCATCTTATTCTACAGAACAATGCCACGTGCACTCTCTCATGTGTGGAGACATTTCACCCCATCCAATGTAGAAGGAAAGGCTGTGAACATTTGCAAATACTGTGCAAAGACCTATGTTAAGAATGACACAACGATGCAGAAGCATATAGTCAAGTGCCCAAAGTTTCCTCAGGGCTCAAATCAGCCTATGACACAACAAAATGTTTATATTTATGTCTGTATATGACAAGGTAAATACAGTTAGTATAAATTACCTACAACATTTCCAGTTTATTCCTGTTAATTCCCGTTAATTAGCGTATATTCCCATTAATTCCCGTTAATTCCCATGGAAAGTTTCCAACTTGGAATATTCCTGGAATTTTGCAACCCTAGAAGCATCCAACCGGTCCTCTGCGATATGTGAACCTGCTCACCTCCTCCGCACTTCTTCCTCTTACCCAACCTAGAACTAGTAACTTTCCAGACTCGACATCCAACTCGATCTCAACAGGCCTGCAACAAATACAAATAGAGGTAGTGAACTTCGCGCCATTTTTCCTTCCCGCCCTCTGTCTTGCTCTTCTCCTGCAGCAGCTAAAAAACCCTTTTTCCCGCGAGCTGGGACCGAGCATGGATGGTGAGAGTTTGCCTCATGAGCCTTCAAGTGGTCTGCTGAGTTCACTGCTCGCTGAGCTACAGTGAAAGCAGCTAACCTCAGCGTGGTTGTGGACATCGCCGGCTGCAAAACGCTGTGGCGCCTGCAGCCCCACACATGGGTCCCTGACCGCTGCTTGCTCTCGCAGTCTAGGAGACACAGCAGGGGGGGGGGGACATATATCGGGAATGACACAGGGGGCTTAAAGGAACTGGAACAGTGTCTGCAAATTGTCCGCTGCTGTGCCGGAGATGAGCGGATTGATTTGCCTGCAGCAGCTGAATGCCGCACCATGCAAATGCAAAAGTTATATTCGGAGCAGCAGGAGCTTATGAGGATTTGAATAAATGAAAACGAGAGCAGCGTGTTTGCTGTTTGACGGCGAGATACTAGAAGGTAAAAGATAAAGCGTACGATAAGTTTACGAGCGTTGCTGCCAGCGTGCCACTCCAAACTTGGTGCTGGGTAACGCCGATGACGCAGGACGGAAGGTATGACCCGGAGAAGGTAAACGGTGGAAGGTGGACTTTGTGTCTGGGAGGATCAGCCCTGACCACAAACCAGTTAGTAATGGAGTGAGACTGGAGTCTGTGGGTTTCTCTACCCCCTTATTCCTGAAGGTAATGTTTGATTTGGTTGTGCTCCACCATTTTCTCCCGTGTCAAGAATCAGCGGGACAACAGTCAGAGCTCAGCGACAATTATATTCATGAAACTTCAGCGAGAAGCAACAACGACGTTTGACAGCAGCGTGTTGACTTTTCAGGGAGGCCAGGAATAAGCATTACGCTAACAATCAGTGAGGACACCCGCGGCCAGAAACCCACGACGTGTACGGCCTGGTGTGGGTTCAAAACCAACAAAAACTGGAGATCACATGTCTGCCGGTTTGAATCGTCAACCAGCAGCTTACTGGTCATGTATTTATAACAAGGAACACTCAACAAATAGATACAAGATACAATGTCTGGAGTATTGCACATTGGACGCACCAAGAGATTTTGTTTTTCCAAGTTAAATTCCCACATGACCAAAGATAAATGTCTCCCTCACAAGTCTCTCCTATGTTCTTCAGCCAAAAGAGTCAAAAGAAGGGACCTGCTCCCCCCCCCCCACCCCCACCCGAACGCTCCATCATCCAAGTCGTCCTTTTAAAAGCCCACTTCCAGTCACATGTCGTAACCCCTCACTCTTCAGAAGAATAAAAAAAAACGCTATTTGTCTTTGTGACAGAGCCATGATGTCACGTGGTTATGAAGTAATGGTGTCAGACTTTAAAAAAGGTCTGAGACAACCGTGAAAAGAGGAGGACAGAGAGAAGACCGAGCTGAGCGCCGCCTGCCACGATGCAGGAAGGGTGACGTAGTCAGACCTGGCTTGTGCCAGCAAGATGAACCATTCACTGTAGCAGCTAATGAGCTTGACCTCTGACCCCGTGCAGGCAGGGGGCCTGGTGCTGCCTCGGCTACTGCCTAACTGCTTTTATGGCTTCGTGGAGGAGGAGTGGGGTTGGATGGGGAAACGGTAACAAGCTCCGAAGAACAAGAGAGAACATGTTGAAATGGACTTCATGCGCTGTTTCAGGCAGAAATCCTCTGAAAACAGAGCTCCAGTTATGTTTCTACATGATCCAATGATCTGAGCAGAAACACGTCCCTTTAAACTTGTTCTTTAGCTGAAGCATGGGCACCTGGCAATGTTTTAAGAGGGAGGAGCAAACTAAATACAGTACAGTAATCAAGAATGAATCCACAACTAGAATGGCACTGAGGGTCCATAACCACCTTAAATTCACAGAATTGCACTTACAGTCAAAATAAGTCACCGAAGTAAATAAGCAAGATTTTTCTTGATCCAATAATTATTCTTTGGGGAAAAAGATCTACCAAGTTGTGTGGTAATCTGTCAAGTAATTCTTGCGCAATCTCGTTAAAAAAACCTACAAATTTACCAACAAACAAATGGACAGAGGTGAAAAGATAAAAGCTCCTTGGCGGAGGTAACAGCAGGAAAGGATTATTGCACAAACAGCTGTTTCATATTTGAAATTATCTTCATTAAAACCGCATGCAGCCTTTAACTAAAGTAGGTTGCAGGTTGGAAGGAGAGATAATTTGTATAAATGGAATAATCTGTGAACACATCACAAATTGATGACATGATCGTGATTAAACCTGAGGGTAGGTTCCCTCAATGCTCAGAAATCAAGGAGCATTTCACTGCATTGACCTTTTGACCCGTTTCGTTTGGATCGGTCATATTCTTCTCGTTATGTCACAGAGGCGATTCATTTCCTGGCAGCTCGGCAGCTAAATTAAGCCGTCTGATAAAAGAAAAGAATATTTCCCCCAGTGAACCATAAAGATTTAACTTTCAAATTTGTCGCAGCGGTTCCAGCATCACGTAACTGGTGAGCTTGGTTATCTAACCCCGGCAAACAAAACAGACTGATGGTGCAAATGTCTGCATAGGTAAAAGATGTTGATTTAACTGTGTTATCTGTGTGTGTGTGTGTGCGTGTGTGTGTGTGTGTCTGTGTACCTCAGTCGACTAAATGAACACAAACTGTAAAGGAAAAGAAGAGAATTTGAGACTTTGACAGAAAGTCAATTAAACAGATAAATAATTCAAGTTACACGAGTTAGAGGCTTTGAGGCTAAATGACGGATTGATTTGGGAGACGTGACAGCGCGTTGGCCACCCTGCATAGTCTCAATCAAAATGAAAATTGATGTTGCTAGATTTTAGTAATGAGGTACAATTACAATAACCCAAGACCCTGCAATTGGGATTCAGGAGAAAGTTTCAGAACAACAGAAGGGTGAGTGTCCCTGTAACCATGGTAACACACACACGCATACGCACGCACACACACACACACACACCTGTCTGTGAGGAGACGCTGCTGACTTCTCTCTCTGAGGATCATGGGAATCAAATTTCACTGTAGCTCTGTGGATATTTATCTGTTTCTCTCACCGTTTCTCCGTTCATCATATTTTGTCATGTTGAGTTCTGTTCTCGTCACTGTAACTAGTGTATCTGTGGAACTGGTTAGCCAAAGGTCCCCTTAAATGCAATTAAGCTGCACAATAATGCACACACTCGTAGATATCAGTTCCCTAAAATATGCCTTGTTGTTTTCATCAAGATCCATGAATTAATGCATCTTGCAATGTCAAAGAAAGTGAAGAATAACTCCTGGATCTGCCTCTCAGATTATCTAGGTTCTACCCCGACCAACAGCGCAATCTTCCTTCACGTTTCGTAGTAATCCATGGTAGTTTTTGAGTAATGCTGCAGACCAACATACAAACAAACACACAAAAACAAGCAGACAAAAACACAACCACCATGACGGACACTTGAGCTTGTCACAGCGAAATGAGTTCTGGTCCCGGTGAGCTCCTGCAATCTAGATGTGATCAGATTAAGTGTTGGAATATAACTGTATTGACAGTTTCTTCTTTTGATGTCTTTGTAAACCGAATATTTGTCTCATCTTCCTTTTCCAAATCAATGAATTCAATGTGTTTTATCATTTTTGCTGAAAAAAAAAATGCAGACCGTCAAGGCTGCGAACCTGACACCACTACAACTGCAGACTTTATTTATGCTACTAGTTGTGGTTACTCAGGAATGTCATGTTTCATATTTCTCATTTTCCAATTCTTGACACTCAGGCCTCTCTCACAGCTTTGCCTTGCTTCTATCCAATTACGTATACAGTGCATGTAAAGCGTGTGTGTGTCTGTGTGTGTGTGTGTGTCCGCCTGCACACATGTAAATGTAGCTGCTCTCCCAGGATGGGACTAATCCCAGGGTGGCAGGAGAGCAGGGGGAGCCAGCACATGTGCAGATCTTTCAACTGCGGTTTGCGATGTTTAGTCTTGCCTCGTCAGCATTTCTTGAACCCGGTCCAGAAAAGCTTTCACTCGGCCATAATTCTAGACCCCGTCCGCATCCTGCAGACCAATCAGCCGCTCCGCCCGGAGGATTTCCCCGTCACAAGATGAAAAAAACACATAATGAAATCATCACCAAAAATGTGACGCCGAGTTCCTCCAAGGTAAAGACGGGTGATATGATGTCTCGAAGGGTTTTGACCCTGCAGGGACTTTCCACGTATCACTCATGAGTAGGGTTGCAAAGGGGCGGAAAGTTTCCGGTAAATTTCCGGAAACTTTCCATGGGAAGTTAAGCTCGGGAATTTTGAAAAAAAAAAAAAAATAAGCAAATTAGACGCTGAGCAATAAAAACATCATTCAAAACTCTATTTTAAAGATGTATGGAATACAGCACACGTTGAATTTCAACCCTCCACTGTGCATTCTTCCATCACATGCACAGATAACTCCCAGCATCCTTCACTCTACAGCAGGGCTATTGAGGCCTGCTGTAGAGTGAAGGACTAGTCAGGTAAGTTTCAATGATATTACTGGGGAAAATATATTAGCATGCTGATTGAGGATTGTTCATCTGTTCATCTAGCCTATTTCCATTCATACGATTCCAATTGTTTGGCTAACTATTTATATCTCTTTTTTCTCATCTTATTCTACACAACCTCATGTGTGGAGACATTTCACCCCATCCAATGTAGAAGGAAAGGCTGTGTACATTTGCAAATACTGTGCAAAGACCTATGTTAAGAATGACACAACAATGCAGAAGCATATAGTCAAGTGCCCAAAGTTTCCTCAGGGCTCAAATCAGCCTTTGACAAAACAAAATGTTTATATTTATGTCTGTATATGACAAGGTAAATACAGTTTGTACAAATTACCCACAACATTTCCAGTTTATACCCGTTAATTCCCGTTAATTCCTGTTTATTCCCGTTTATTCCCGTTAATTCCCGTTAATTCCCGTTAATTCCCATGGAAAGTTTCCAACTTTGAATATCCCCGGAATTTTGCAACCCTACTCATGAGCCATCATCACTCGGCAAACAGGCACCGCTGAGGTATCACTGACTTTTCCTCCCAGATCCTCTCTTGCCCTCCTCGCTCACTTTGCTCCTCAGTTCTCCTTTGAAGCGTCTCCAGCGGCGGCTGATCCGACTCGCAAAACAAGCCGCATCCTGGCAGGAAGGTCCAGGGGGGGGGTTTCCCTCCTAAATTTTTATGGGGGCTACAATTCCTCTCTGGCGTAAATAAAAAGCCACTTCCATGTAGAATCTTCAAACTGCAACTGAAAAGATAGGAGGAGGGCACGTCACATGCTTGTTTAATCAAATATTTAAAGTTAACATATTTAGTGGAGCAACGGTAATCTGATTTGCAGAAGTTGCAGGATTTCTCTGTCACCACTTGATCTTTTTATTTCTTTTCATCTCATAGAGTCTTATCATCCCATCGCTGTTTGCATTTCACTGTATAAATATAATGAGGAACCTGAAGGACGCAGCTCTGTGCCGTCGCTTTCTCTCTTTTTTCTTTCTCTGCACCTTCAGCTATAATGACACGGGACAACTGCTCGGCGCTGTAATAACTTTTGCTTTCTCGGCCCGTGCAGCTGTCCGCTCGCCCAGGTCCTCGGTTCATAACAACAGCTGAGGCTCAGTGGCTTCGCTTGCAAGCAGCCTCCGTGAGTGGCAACATAATCTCAACTACCATCCCTTCAAATCTCAAACTGTTACAGTACTCCCTCTGCCTTTTATTTCCCCTGTTCCACAGAAAAGAATCCGAATTTTGCTCAACCCCCCCAAAAACAAATATGTACTAAATTAAACGAAGGCTCCACATTCTTCATCACAATTCCCAGATTTCTCATCAACCCAACCCACTCACTGGAGCAACACGCAGAAGTGATACCAGAGCCTCTTGTTACAGCTAAAACACACAACACCCGATGTATCTCTTACACCTCGTGACCCACATCCCACACACACTTCCTCTCTGAGGAGTGGAGTCAAACAGAAGAAGTGATCCTCTTACAGCTCGACGTGGGGAATTTGTGTGTCATCTTCACTTTCTGGCGGAAAATATAAGACCCACAGGTGGTCCAATCCGCCCTGGAGAGGGAGACTTCCCCAAAGACGAGGCCGTTTCCACCTGTTCCTCCCAGTTCCTCCCAGTTCCTCCCAGTTCCACCAGAAATCCGTCACACTGGTGAAATGTGAGCCTCTGAAACATGTAGAGAAAAGCTGTAAATCGCTTGGGTTGGAGTAAATTTATGGTTTAACGGTAACAAAAATACATGTTCTCCAGGGAAAGTGTTGTTCACTGATGGTTAATGCTCCCTGTAAAGATGAGTTGAGTCATTAAAAATTGGCTCAGGGAAGCACAGTGTCTGCCACAAGATGGCACTGCAGCCCTTCTTATCAACACAATCCTAGGCTCCTGCAATCTCTTGCACCACCCAGTGTTCAAAAGACCAAATTACACAGAACTGTGCTTATTTTCAGACCATTAACTCAGTTCAGTCGAACAAAGCAAAACCAGGCTGTATCTCACTGGTTCCTGTGTCTTTTAATTTATGTCTTACGTCTATTGATTCAATAAAATAACTGTTCTTGTGCCAATTTTCAATCTTAGAAATATTTCCACCAGATTAGAAACAGAAGAGATAAGCACAGCAGGGAAATTAAACACAACAGGCCGGTGTGTATAGACTTTAGCTCCTCTTATGATCGCTGTCCTTTTCAGTGAGAGACCTAAAAACAAGCAGCCAAATAAACAGGCTTCACTCCTCACGACTTAAATTCTCTCATATCTCTACTTGGTAAGAATCTCCAGAGGAATTCTGTGACAGGTGTCTTTCCAGTCACATTTATGTTAAAGTCCTTAAATTATCTATTAACTGTGTGGTGGTTTTTGTGCATTTCAAATAAAGTAAAACCCACTCGTGCCAAACAGGATCAACCCAGGTCAACTGAGAGTTGATGAGAATGGTCTTAAATGTACAGAACAGTGCAAATCTTCTGGTTTGCATGTGGAGATTATTTAATTGTACGTATAGGATTAAGTTCCAGAGCAGCAGTAGTTATGGAGCATTTGTTCGTGCAACTTTGTCAGATTGGGGATAAACTGTTGATCGACCCTGGAATACATTCATATTTTGTATAATATCCCTTTCAGTCAAAATAAGAATTTGCAGACTACAGCAGTCTATCTCTCTGGATCTCAAAAAGAGTATAACAACTTATTTTATTGGAATGAAGTAACAATTCTAATGTAAAATGGAAACATTTTCACTGTATGATTTACAGAAAAACAATCAAACCGAGCTCTGGTCCCAACAGCAAAATGTTCAATCCAGTCTGTCTCCAGATACTTGATGGTCACTACACAGCAAAGGAGAAATAACAAACAGTCTTAATACATAACCTGGCTATTAATTATTCAGGTGCATTTGCCAAACCCCAAAATAGTCTCCATTAATGAATCTCCCGGGCTGTGTAAACGATGTCAGAGATGATAGACGATGCCTCATTAAACTTTTATCAAACCAAATTGCCTGCACGATGGGACCTGGCGTTCCTGTTTGCACGTTGCTTTTTACTCGTGGCAACATGTGCTTTGGTTTTATTCCAAAAGACCATTTAGACAATTAATGTGAAAGCACAGTTAGCAAATCCCTGGTAAGTGGTGGAAAACATTAATGCTCTCAACAAGGCTCACCGCAAATATTACTTGGAATAATGGACGTGAACTGAACAATAGCCTGTATAAAGTTGGTCAATAGGCTTATTTTTAAATTTCTGATAAAGTCGCATTCCTATTCTGCTTAATTCTTTGGATTTTATTGACCTTTTTCTAATCTTTTACCTATTTCCTTTTTAAACAATTGTATTTTGCTGTATAATGTCAGCGCACAAAGTTTGACTACATCATGCTTTTAAAGATCAGCTCACCTGACAGACGTCACCACTCAACCTGGTGGGCAGACATGACAGCTTCCCCATGAGTACAGCCAAAGCGCCCCCATCGCCATCTAGTGGATGGCGGCGGTAGTACAAGTCAGACATTTACTCTGCTTCCTCTGTCAACTGCTTTAGGCTTCATTTAAAAATGTGTGTTAATTTCACCATTGCTGTACTTCTCAACACACTTATAAATGTTCAAGAGGTCATGTTTCTGATTAATTTTTTTTTAATTTCCTGCAGGAGGTCGATTTTCATCTAGATTTGATTTCCCAGGGAATAATGTATGGATCTTGGTGTGGGAAATAAAATCAGGCATCCTAAGAGAACTGATATCTATGAGTGTATAATGTTTTAAGGGGACTGTTGGGCCTTGGTGGAGGTATGTGTTCTAATCAGTGCAGTTTTAGTCAGTAAAGTGATGCTATGAAAACGGGCTGAGACGTCGCAATCACTGATTTGTTGAGTGTACCATCCTATGATCTCTACTGTACAGACTCTAATGCTAAGGATTGCATCACTTAGATATTTTGGGTTGGTTTATGGAGTGTGGCAGGAGGCAGAGACACGTCTTCCATCTTTAGATACAATCTATAACTGGAGCAGAGATTAAAAGTAAAAACACAAAGAAACATCCATCCGCAAATCTCTGTCTTCTTCGGATCCAGATCATTCTCATGAAAAGAGAATGAAAGTCATTTTCTAAATAATCCAGAATAGAAATAGCCACCTTTACCAAATTTGCCACTCCATCATTTTGTTGGCGTTAACAAAAGCAAAAAATCTGTTGCACCATATTAACTGCTGTTTTTATACCACTTTTAATTTCCCTTCAACCTCCACTGTGGTTAAATTAGGACAATTGCATGTTGGCAATGGACGATTCTCACATTTATTCACTGGTTCTGTTTCAGAGCCCTGGCAGGAAGCTGCTTGTTAGGCAGCCACTTGTAACATATGCAAAAGCCTGTGTTAACACGAGGTAATGGATCATGGTGGAAATCCACCTCCATAAACGCATGATGCTGCTGATTGACATTTACTCTGCTTCCTCTGTCAACTGCTTTTAGGCTCCATTTAGAAATGTGTGTTAATTTCACACAAGCTGTCTTGGTGAGCAGCTTTCATTATGAAGACAGGAAGAACATCTGGGGACACCTAGTGGGCGGGTAGAGTATGACAGGCAGGAGGAGATGGTAAATCCAGAGTAGAGAGCCCAGAGACTAATATTTTTTTTTTTTACTAGTAAGATGTTTGTTTTCAATCTGTTTTTATCTATCTATCTATCTATCTATCTATCTATCTATCTATCTATCTATCTATCTATCTATCTATCTATCTATCTATCTATCTATCTATCTATCTATCTATCTATCTATCTATCTATCTATCTATCTATCTATCTATCTATCTATCTATCTATCTATCTATCTATCTATCTATCTATCTATCTATCTATCTATCTATCTATCTATCTATCTATCTATCTATCTATCTATCTATCTATCTATCTATCTATCTATCTATCTATCTATCTATCTATCTATCTATCTATCTATCTATCTATCTATCTATCTATCTATCTATCTATCTATCTATCTATCTATCTATCTATCTATCTATCTATCTATCTATCTATCTATCTATCTATCTATCTATCTATCTATCTATCTATCTATCTATCACAATCGTAAGATAAAGATGGAAGACCATCTAAAATCAGACATGATGAATACTTTAACCTAGGCCACTTAATTTCTAATTCAATTTTGTATGCTTACTTGTTAAGAATTCAATTTCTGACCAACACAAAAATAGTATTGTTCCTCATTATTTCTGTAACAGTTTTTGTTTTGTGTTATGCATATGATCATGTTTACTGCGGCGTGCATAAATATTGATGCATTCAAAATATAGACATAAATCCAACTAAAACAATTAGGGATGCCCATTACCAGCATAAGTAAACAGAGGTTTCATTTCCAAATGCATGAGCATATTTTATTTATACAACTCCGGACGAGGAAATGAATGAAGCCAGATCAATTTTACGTCGCAGAGAGCCTCGTCCATTTTAGTAAACAAGCGAAGGTAATGGTCATTGAGTGTGAGCTGAGTCCCAAGTGCAGCCGTGAATGGAGCTGCTCCATAATAATGCAGATGGCTGTTATTAGGCAGCACGGATGAGGACGTTTGCAATGACAGGAAAAGAGAAGGGCAGGATAATACAGAGAGCTTCTGTTCTGCGTGCGCCTACAAGCCAATATTAGCTTTGAACTTTATTTAACTTTCTCATGAATGATGAGAGCAAACCAAAAAAATGGCAGAAAAAATACAAACACAAGTTGAGGACAGGCATGAAAACATGGGGGAAACATGCACAGGACTGAGAGGGTTAGTTTAAAGTGGAAAATAGAAAATAACAAAAAAATCACGGTAAAATAAATATCATATAATATCGTCAAACATAAAGCTGTTGCGATGAATATACCAGGATGGAGC
Source organism: Limanda limanda (assembly GCF_963576545.1). Classification (NCBI taxonomy): domain Eukaryota; kingdom Metazoa; phylum Chordata; class Actinopteri; order Pleuronectiformes; family Pleuronectidae; genus Limanda; species Limanda limanda. The sequence continues at coordinate 20,248,179 of NC_083652.1, forward strand.
CTGATTACCGGCTCTCAGTCACCAGTTCATCCTGGATGTGTTCTGGTTTCTTTGCCAGAGAACAAAACAGCTCTACAGGAGAGGAGGGGAAATAACAAAGAAGAGGAGAAAAGCATTTGGAGAAGCAGAGGTTCCAGTCTGCACTTAGTTCACTGTACACTGGCATCAGCACTTAGCAACAGCTTCCATCCAAGTCACTTGTTGTCATGGCAACAAGCAGAAGTTGCAGCAGCGGTGAGTATTTACAAGCATCCAATGTCAACATTTGCAAAAAAGAAGCAAGTTAGCGATGTTACAATGACACAACACTTACAACACAACAAAATACAACACTTTCAAGTATATTAAGTCTCTCAAATCTCTAAATACCTCCTTTCAAATAACACATATGCTGAAAAAAAGGGATTTAAAACCCAATTTTTTGAGTATTAAATTGACATTGATGAAAAATCAAGAAAAAAATATTGTTTTTAGGATTAACAAACAGAAGACCAAAACCATATATTTAATTTGTCTCCGGGGAATTCACAGCATTTGTCTGGTGTCGGTTAGTCACAGTTCAGAGCTACAATAGCCAGCCATCACTTCAATTTGCCACTTTTGCACAAGTGCAGACTTTTGCAGTACAACAATGCAGTTATGTCAGAGTTCAAATTCCCTGGCGAAAGAAAACAACACGTCCGCCTGCAGCCGCTCTACTGTCTGTGACGTGTTGGGTCTGCATTATCAAACCTTCACATTCTTTAGAATGATCACACCATCAATTGATTATTATTTCCTCTGTCTTTAATCACTTATTCTTTAATTTACCTATTGATGTCCACCCTGTGTCATGTATAACTCGCTTTATACTTTATTTGATAATTTACTGTCGTTCTCCAGGTTATTCGCTGTATGTCACTATTCATCTCATCTGTCCAAATGTTCAACAAAACTCTGGGTGCTTAAAGAATCACTGTTAGAAGCTGCTGGGAACGAGTGGCTGTCTTTGTGAGCTTAGCACCTCTCTAGAAAAAGCAGGTCCTGGAATATACCATCACGAGGCCCATGCTGTGCTCATGGTACGTCTCTCCTGCAGCATTGTGTATGTGGACTTGGTGGAAGTCCCTCACCGTTGCCTTTCGCAAGTTCAGGCCGCGTGATTTGCATTTCAATGGCAGCGCACCGGGCTTTGTGAGGTTACACATAAGTGCAGGTCCTTTTCAGTCAGGCAGAGTTCAGGTGGCTACTAAATCAAAAGACCTCCGGCTGCACCCAAACCAACAGAGGAGCTTCAAATTGGCACCCATTAGAACGAAGCAGATTTCAGATGAGACTTGAAATCACAGAAAAGAACGAATCCAGTTCAAGTTCGGGTGGAGTTTATTCTGGTTGCTGCCTAATTAACCCTCTATTTGCAATAAACTCTGGATGACTCCGGCGGCTGTTTTGACTTCAGTAAGCTCTGAAACAGCAGTTACAAAATTCTGGAGCAGGAAGACTTTACTTTGACTTCTAGGAACAAAGTGTTAATTGTAAAATCACAAGTTTAATATATAGTTTAATGTAGCATCTGTGCTGCCTGTATAACTTGACTGAAGAAGCCCATTTTCTGCTTTGGTCAGAGATATTGAATGAGGCAGAAGATGAGTGACCTGCACGGATATCAAGAGGATCCAAGAGGCTGAAACACTGTCATTCAACAGGTGACTGCAGCCTCCCAAGGAATGTATCAATATGCTCCTAGTGAAATTAGGAGCATATTTTACTGTGAATGTTCTATGTTTTCAAAATACCAATTTAATCTTTTAAAATTTCTATATCAAACACTGTTGAATGGAACAAACCACAAATCCAATGGGAAACTACAAAGCTATAAACACATAAGCAACTAGACGGCAGAGATAATTCATTCACTAAATTACAACTTCTTAGAAATGAAAGCATAATTTTCTCGATCTTACCAAGAAAGCATCAGAACCTTCATCCCCACAAGCTTTCCTGTTGAAATAGAACTGATTCGTGAGCGATATGAAAGTTTTGCCTCTGGATTTACGAGTCAGACGATGGGTTATGACTATACTTTTTAATTAGGAGAATGTCATAGAGAGAGAACATATTTAACAGGATCCTATTACTCAACATCATTTTGCCTTGGCTTTATGTTGAACTGTGAAATAAATGGGATATATGCACTGAATTCAATATCCAAAAGCAAAAAAATAATCCTCTTTGTCCCAGAATCGATTCATTGGACATGATGCGTCCTCATTGCTCCTTCCTGTTTTGTAAGACACAAATAAGTTCGGATAAATGCATGTTTTTTTTAGGCCAAGCAAGAAATAAAGGGTTCTACTTCAGCAGTCCTGTCTCTCTGTGCTGAGCCTCGAGCGAGTGAGTCACAGTGAATCATTGAGACCCGTCACTCAGACCCAGAAGCACGAGGCAGCTGAGGCCATTTCAAATGTATTTTCTGGATAAATGACTTTTGGTGAATGGACATGTGAGCTGCGACAAAGACATATTCAACAATCTGCTCCCCCTGCACAGCCAATCAGACACAAAGACTTTATAAAAAGATGGGCGACTTGACGGTCCCCCCTAAAGGTGAAGCCAGAGTATCTTGACCACCCCCTAGTGGCTGGCTGCTGAATAGGTCATAAATCTCAGCTCCGCCATGGACATGGACTAAACAAAAAAGGCAAAGTACACGTTAAATATATATTTTTAATACTGATGTATGTTCATATGTTTCAGATATTTTTGGTTTTGTTTCAGTTATTCGATGCTCAAAACATCAGGATGAAACATCTTTATATACAGTTTATGTTCGGGCATGTCAGTATTTACTTGAAATTTTTTCTATGAGATGGAGGGGAATTCATTTAAAAGAATATTGCTTGAAGAACATATTTTTTTTTAAGAATCTCATTTTGATAATTAAAATTAAGAAAAATTAAATAGCCTGTCCAAGATGTAATGTATGTTTCTTGTTCATGTACAGGAAAATGTGCAGAATCCAGGGTTTGGTTTTGTGCTTTAACTTTTCCTGTCTACTGTATTTCAAAAGGAAGATTTCCAAATTCAGTTGTTGATGCTTTTTTGAATTGAGTTACCCTCTGTCAAAAATAGCTTATAACATTGTCTGTGACCCAAAAGTCTGTAAGTGCAGGACAAACACATGAGCGGACAAACAATAAGTTATCACTCCGAGTGACCTTAAAGCTCTATGGTGCCCATCTAAAAATGTCCAATTTCAACATTGAACACTGAAGTAATTTAGTAATGAATGCAATACAGATAGGTTGGATATATATAGTTCTCTTGGACAATGAGGTACTGAAGATTGATATGAAAATAAACAGAATTGTTTGTGAGGATGTCTTTTTTCGTTCTGAGGATTTTTTTTCAGATCTGTTTTCTCCGTCCTGGTGTCCAACACTTGTTTTTTTTGACTTTTTTAAAGCTAATATTTATATGAAACTTTAATGAGAACCTGATTAAAGCAGAATTTATGTTAAATCAACGCTTAGTCAATGTGACCACGTTATTTTTGTCTTTTGCGTCAACATAAGATGACGGCATCCGGAGAAGGACACAGACAGCAGACAAACCTTTTATAAATAACTCGGTAACTGCATCATAGTTCTTTCTTCAGTCGCACTCGACTGAAGAAAGAAAATAAGCGTATACGTGTAAAACAACGGGAGTTATTCATTTCCTTTTAATGCCTCAGCAAAGCAACCACAATGAGTTGGTCTGTATTACCAGGCTGGGCCAGACACAAACAAGTACCAGGGAACAGGGTTTCTAATGGTGGTTCGTGTGCTGTGATGGAGCAGAAAGAAAACATGCTAATGGTTTCAAGTGCTTAATGGAGGGCCGGACAAACAATGTGGCTTCATGACAGACAGAGAGGACTCATAATTTTTTTATGATTTTTTGAAAAGGTTTCAAAGTGTAGAAACGAGATTTCAGAAAAAGCTGCTGCAAAAGAACATGTTTTCCTTGATTTGGGCGTTAGCTGTAAGGGTACAGGGAGAATATACCGTCCACACCATGCTGTCTGTGTGTTGAGATGTTTGTAAATGGTAAATGGATTTGTATTTATATAGCGCTTTTCTGGTCTGATAAAGACCACTCAAAGTGCTTTACAGTACAGTTTCACATTCACCCATTCACACACACATTCATACAATGCATATACTTGCAGCACTTTGTTATTCTATGGGGGGCTATTGAGGGTTCAGCATCTTGCCCAAGGACACTTCGGCATGCAGATGGTTCAGACTGGGGTTCGAACCACCGACCTTCAGGTATGAGGACGACCACTCTACCCCTCAGCCAAAGCCGTAAAGTATTTATTTATCATAAACCACTTGGTGATATTAATTAATACTGGAAAAAGGAATGATAAGAAATGACATTAGATCATCAGTGCGGACACACTTCTATCAGGTCTTACAGTAGCATGAGGCCCTTGTGTGTGTCACATGTGATCGAAGCACCGTGTAGACATGATATCCGGAAGGCGTCTGAAGAATTACGTCCGCTTTCTTCAGAGTTTGCTTTTCACACACAGAGGGAGATTATCTGAGTTTTGACAAGTTGACCGGCCGGAGAAAGTCTGAAGAATTTCCCGAGTCTCTCACGCTGACATTTCCCCTCACGCATACAGCCCCTCTGGAGAAAGTCTCTGAGGAGTTCAGTGCAGATTTGTGCCTTTACGCTGGAAATAAGCAGTGGGCTTGAGATGTGAAAATCTAACCAAAAAAAATACTGTTAAGTTTATTTTCTAAAAGGGAACCAGTTTATTCCCAGCGGTAGGTATAATGATTTCGAGAGAAAATCTTTGTGGGGGTGTGTTTCGTAAATAACCTTCTGACTTAGACACTTGTTGTCTGTGCCACAGTGAAGTAAGTGAGTCAATCCACCAACTAGCGGGCAAGGAATTCAAAATATTGGTCTTAAATGTGCAGAAGCAGCCGCGTGTTCCCTTAAGACAAACAAAACTTATTTCAGCCGAACGGAACATCTTCCATGTGCAGTGTGAGGAACGACTTCTTCCAGCCCCTGTGCTCTTATGATGCCTTCCAGATGTTATGCACATGTATTCACACCTCCCCTGCACGTGAAAGTCTGAGTAAAACTTTCATAACCTGCTGCCACCTCTTCGTCGATGTCCTTTTCTTCATGGTGGCTGACAGCTAGGTGACCTCAGGACAGAGGTCCTTCGTCAACAGTCAGGAATGAACAAGTTAAATCCAACTGATTTGAAAGTGTCAGCCTGAAGCTTTAAATTAGAGCAGCGCCAATGATTATGTGATGCATTTCTATATCTTTAATGAGTTAGACTGAATGTCAGGGTTTCTCCTTCATTAGTGGCTATGATGCACAGAGCAAAGCAACATGCAGGTGCACCCACCGGTACAACAACAACCCACCCACAGTGCCACACTGGACTGGTGTAAGGTGATCCTATAGTATAGTGTGTCAGGGTTATAGACATAGAACAACTAGATGATGTGCTTGTGACAACTTCCCACACACATATTTAAATATAGCACCACACACCTCCTGAGGTTCCTCTGTCCTCCGATGACCTGCCGCTCTGTTCCTCTGTTTCTTCATGTGACACAGCTGTACCTGTTGTTTAGTGACTGCATGAGCTAATGAGTTGTCCCACCTGGGTCCACCCACTTGTCTCCCTGTGTTTGTGTGTGTGTGTCAGTGTACGCAGACGTTTGTGTATGCATGCATTGCACGTGTTAATGTGCTCTGCTCGGACGAGATCCAGATTGATTTTTGAGTTTAGTAGCATTAGTATGTCGCTGAGATCGGCTCACTCAGGTGCCGGGAGTGATGAATAGGACAGGTCCCACATGCAGCAGCTGTGGTAACACACCACTCTGCCAAAAGGTTCTCAACCAATCTGATAAAGGCTCCAAATCGTGCCTGACCTTTAAGTGTAAAGGTCATTATGTAATATTCAACTTAGAGCTGCTGTGGAGAAGAATTCAGCAAAACAAAAACAATTTTATTTTTCAAGTCACTGCCGCTTTTGGCCACTGTGAGACCGTGGCCCCTATGTATTATAACCAGTGGTGGGAAGTAACGAAGTAGAAATACTTTGTTACTGTACTTAAGTAGATTTTTCACATATCTGTACTTTACTTGAGCACTTCTTTTCCTGACAACTTTTTACTTTTACTCGTTACATTTGAGCACCAATATCTGTACTTTCTACTTCTTACATTCTCAAACTGGCTCGTTACTTGAGCAGCGGAGGTTGGCGCAGCACTCCTCTACGCACGGCACACCTCTCTATCTCTCTCTCTCTTTCTCTCTCTCTCTCTCTCTCTCTCTCTCTCTCTTTCTCTCTCTCTCTCTCTCATCTAGGGTTCAAAATTTGTAAAATTATACATTATATACATTATATTCATATTGTTGTTATAATTTTTTAAGTCAGTTGAGATTAATCTTGAGGAGAAACATTTTGGGTTGTTTTGTGTCTGTATAGGCCTACTATAAAAAGCACCTTGCATTTTTAATTTTGGTACTTGTACTTTTACTTTTGATACTTAAGTACATTTCAACACCAGATACTTTTGATACTTAAGTACTTTTAACATGAGCTAATTTAAGTCATTTTCTGACGGGTGACTTCTACTTTTACCGAAGTCACTTTCAAGTAAGATATCTGTACTTTTACTCAAGTATGGCTTTCAAGTACTTTATACACCACTGATTATAACATGTAGTTCATCGTCACACAACTGGGTCGGTTGTTGGGTCCTGCAGCTTTGCTTTAATTATCTCCACCCACTGTCTTCCACAGATCAGCCGCAGTTATCAAGACCTGCTCCTCGGGGGGGTTGTGTGTCTGCCCCTGCTCCACTGTCTACTCTGGCTCTGCTTCCCATAACCCTCAATAACACCATCCAATGATATGCAGCCTCTTTGAACTGTTGAAAAAAACCTCGTGTGAGTTCTGCATTCCAGTCCAAACCTTAATGACCATAAAAGTCGCAACTCTTGTGGGAAATATTTGTTTATTGCATGAAACTGGCAGATAATCTAAACAACCGGAGTGGTACAAGAAACTAAATAAATAAACTAGAATTTGATCTTTTGGTTATTGGTAATCATTTTCCTTGGTTCTTCAGTCTGAACTTGTTAGTTCCAGTGTATCCTGTTTCCCTTCAGATAAAAAAAGGGAAACCTTGAAACTATTTCCATGTAAGCTATACAAAGCCTTGTCAACCTCCTATTAAATCAGCTATCATCAGCAGCGTCTCCGAGCTCCCCTGCAGTTACTTTGCCTTAGTTGTTCACCGGCGACTCGGAGCTGTCGCAAACTGTGACATCACAGGTGGGGAAAGTTTCCACATGTGGACAAGTGATCTTCCTTTACTGTCATCTCTGACATGTGATTGAAAGGTTAATTACTTAGAGACACTGTGGAGAAGGATGACTTCCCCGACAGGAATATATCTGGATCCGCTGTCCGCTGCTTGTTTCCAATAAAAGAAATCGGAAATGCGGATCATCTCCGGAGCCATTAGGTCAAAGGAGTCTTCAGGTCATCAACGCAGATGCCCAATGGATCGGCCTTTGTTTTAACCAGGATTTAGATTGGTGGATATGACCTTGTGGACGTCGGTGCCTTGCTCATTAAAACTTTTACCAAGAAGGAAATGAGAGGAGAGGAGTGGAGAGGAGGATCAGTTCAGGCAGCTCTAATGTGGCACTGCTGTCTAAATTGTCTCAACTATATTTAATGAGCAAAGGTGTAGGTGCGATTCACGTGAAAGTGTGACAAAGGCAATTTAATCCAAGTCGACAGGTTGGACTTTTAATAGCTTTACTGTTTCCAGGGCCACGTGGTCGCTGGAGACAAGTCTAATTCGCCTTCTTCTTGAGAGGCAAGAGACGCTTAACAAACAAAATATAAAATACAAATCTCCAATCTTGTCAAGCTGTTGTTTTCATGCTTCTACTGTATATCCGTAATGTGCAAAACAACTCTTTTCAATGTCCTTCATCAGTAGAATCAACCTTGTGATTCTCGGCTTCTGGGACTTGAACTATACTGTTTATTTTACAAATATACCAAAATCTGTTTATGATCAATTCTTTGCTGAATATTGAGGTTAAATACAGATATTTAAAGACGTTTTGAGAATTTTAATTTCTTGCTTGGCGCTCATCCCTCCGCGTGCATCTGGAAAAGCAACTAAACGACGACTTCAGCCCTTCACTCAGTGTGTGAGTGAATCGCTGCAGTTTCACTCGAATGTGGCTGAGATGAGAAATGCTCTATGGTTTCAGGAGGAGATTCAGTCCAGCGCCAGTTCTTTTGAATGAATCGTTTGTATCGACAGTAAGTCATCGTGTGTTGCGAATGCAT